>NW_005371219.1:12113604-12119643 GCF_000412655.1 Myotis brandtii | reverse complement strand
CTGCCCCCTGTCAAACACAGAGCCGCAGGGCAATCAGGGGATTGGGGAGCTCCCCCCTATCAGGCACAGAGCAGGGCTGATCAGGGGGTTGGGGCGCTGCATCCTGTCAAACACAGAGCCGCAGGGCAATCAGGGGATTGGGGAGCTCCCCCCTATCAGGCACAGAGCAGGGCAGATCAGGGGGTTGGGGTGCCTTCCCCTGTCACGAACAGAGTAGGGCGGATAGGGAGGTTGTGGCCCCGCCCCCTGTCACACACAGAGCCGTAGGGCGATCAGGGGGTTTGGGCGCTGCCCCCTGTCATGCTGATCCCGGTGCCGGGAGCCTCGCTGCTCCGCTGATCCCGGTGCTGGGAGGCCTATTACCCTTTTACTATATAGGATAGAGGCCTGGTGCATGGGTAGGGGCTGGCTGGTTTGCCCTGAAGGGTGTCCTGGATCAGGGTGGGGGTCCCCACTGGGGTACCTGGCCTGTCTGGGTGAGGGGCTGAGGGCTGTTTTCCGGCTGGCGAGTGACTGAAGCTTCCAACCGCTCCTTGTTTTCATTTTTTTTTTTTTTTCTGGGCCAGCTTTAGCTCTGAGGCCTCGCTGCTGAAAACATGGATACAATGTTTCGGTCCGGCTGGGTTTCAGTCCGGCTGTTTTCTGGGGTTTTGTTTACCTTCTTATTTGCAACATAGTATATAGTTGCTTAGAGTTGCAGATGAGAGGCCGGCAAGTGTGGCGGGGAACGTTGGAGTCTGCAGCAAGCAAGCCTCCCTGTTCACTTCAGTGCATGGCTGCCGGCCGCCATCTTGGCTGACAGTTAATTTACATATACTCACTGATTAGCCAATGAAAAGGGTAGCGGTCGTACGCCAATTACCATGTTTCTCTTTTATTAGTGTAGATATTTGACCCATAACATAGTGTATATTTAAGATGACCAATATGTTAATTTGATACATTTATGTTGTCATATGATCATTACTGTAGTGATATCAGCACATCTATCATGTTACATGACTTGTAGTTGTTTTTGGTGGTTGGAATAATTATGATCTAGTTTCTTAACAAGTTTGATGACTATAATAGAATACATATTTTTTAAAATCCTCACCCAAGGATTGATCTGTTGATTTAAGAGAGATTGAGATAGAACAAGAGAGAGAGAACAGATGGAGAGGTGGCACTGGTTGCCCCGGAAGGGCAGCCTTCTATTTTCTCCCAAATAAACCAGAGAACCTGTTTTGCTTGCATACTATTTTAATCAGACCATGTAAAGGCATTTCTTACCCTTCTTAGACAAATTTTGAATGAATAAAGTCATGGTAAATAACAAAGTATTTTTGTAGATCTATAAATATTTATAAAGTAGAATACTAATTGTGATTATTAAAGCAAGCATACCAGAACACAAAAATCCAAATGAGTTTTGTCCACTTTCAGTACTGCTTTTTTTCTTTTTGTGAGACCTTGAGAAATAATTTAGCCTCTCACTGGTCAATGTCTTTAGCTACAAAGTAATAAATAAAATAGTGCCTATCATTGAAGGTTGTTGTGAGGATTAAGTATGATAATGAATGTGAAACACATGTGACGTCAGCACTTAACACAATCAATGTTTGCTATTATTATTGAGTAAAGTTACTTTTTTGGGGAATCTATGTCAGTTTCATTAACAATTGTCTGCCTTTCATCATGAAATTCTACACACTATATTGAAATTCTCTGTTTACTTAAGACACTATTTAAGGTAGTAAAATATCTTTCATATTTAAAATTAAGCCATGGTATATAATTTAACTCAGAATTATATGATCATACATGTATTAAAATATCAGGAACAGAAGAAGCTTTTTCTATTTTAGTCCAGGCTACTGTTCTGAGTAGAGACTCTCACTGAAACTAGCCAATATAAGCTCAGAAATTCTGTCTGATCTCTTACTTTAGTCCATTTCTGAACTGTGAACAGCAGTAGGAAATAAAATGTAAAGTTAAAAAATTAGAAATATTTTATATAAATATAATGTCAGGTTCTAAGCTATCTATATTTTTCCCAAGAGTCTGAAATAAAAATATTTAATCATATGTCAGATAATATGTCAGGCTTTCTGATTTAAAACCAATAAACACTACGTAAATAATGGTTTCAGATTTTGCAGTATGAAGTCCACTATAGCGTACTCAGACAAGGTAGTAGTAATAAGTTGAGCATATGGCAAAGCTCTAAGTGAGACATGATGAGAGTCTGGACAGAAGCTGGAGGAAAGGGCAGAGATAAGAGAAGTAGTTAAAAAGTGACTAGCACCA
The DNA here is from genome assembly GCF_000412655.1 of Myotis brandtii. Classification (NCBI taxonomy): domain Eukaryota; kingdom Metazoa; phylum Chordata; class Mammalia; order Chiroptera; family Vespertilionidae; genus Myotis; species Myotis brandtii. The sequence goes on along the minus strand of NW_005371219.1, from coordinate 12,117,354 downwards.
GGAAGACCTATTTGTGTTTGGGAATGAAAAGAAGAAATTGAGAACAGCTACAAGCCTTTTGTTTCTAGACTGGGTAGATCAGTGATGGCGAACTTTTTGAGCTTGGCGTGTCTGCATTTTGAAAAAACCTAACTTAACTCTGGTGCTGTGTCACATATAGAAATTTTTTGATATTTGCAACTATAGTAAAACAAAGGCTTATATTTTTGATATTTATTTTATATATTTAAATGCCATTTAACAAAGAAAAATCAACCCAAAAAATGAGTTCGCGTGTCACCTCTGACACGCGTGTCATATGTTCACCATCACTGGGGTAGATGAACATGCTATTCATCCTGGCATGCTGGTGGGCTAGTTTTTTCTGTTTTTTGTTTGTTTGTTTGTTTTTGTGTGTTTGTGTGTGTGTGTATACGCGTGTGTGTGTGTGTGTGTGTGTGTGTGTGTGTGTGTGTGTTTAAAGCCTAGAATTACTGCATGAATTCAAGAAGGTCTGGGACAGTTGCCCAGAGCCAGCTCCGCCAGATACCTTGTGAACAAATGTGGTTTCTTTCAACCTCAGTTCACTTGTTTTTTTTTCCCCACTGGCCCTGGGCATATAAATTGAAACAAACTTTTCTCTAATCACAATGGTGAGATCAGAAATTTTATTTACAAGTTTGGCTCAAGGGCTCTCAAATCCAGAAGAAAGTTTAATCCTACCTAGTTTACTGATATATTTCATTTAAGTTTTGACATATAGGCCTCTATTTTATTGTGAAGTAAAAACAAAACAAACACACAAATGCATGTCATTGTTTGAGAGTCTATGAACAAGAAATGACTCAGGACAGAGTTTCCAAACTATCTATGGTGAATAATCTGTTAGTTTGAATAAATACATATAATGTGTTGCAAACTAATACACAAAAGTGAATTATTAAAAAATAAATATCAATTTTACTCTGCCAAATTGCTCTAAATGTTTCTAAATACTTTTGATTGCTGCCTTTATCTTATGGTGCATGGTGGCAAAGAGTTCACAGACTTCTGGTCTTCCAAACACAGTTCAGATAACATTGGATTTCAGAACCTGAACTCAAAATGCAGCATTTAGGTAAGCATCACAGATAGAGATATGACTGGGGAAAGTACATAAAATATGCATTAGATCTGAATCACAGCTGAGATAAGGAAATTAATCTCTAATGCCATTATTAAAAATAAATTTTCAGACCTCACAATTTAAGGGAAAAAGTGGAAACAACTAGAATTAAAAGTTTAATTTTGACTATGTAGAAAGTTATGTTAGAGAATAGGAGTAGGAGAGATTGAAAGACAGGAGTGGGATTTCTGAGTCTAAGATTAGAAATTTGAATTTCCTGTCATGCTTTTAAATCTTCATTACAGAAAATGTTTAGAATGATGCTATTTGGAGTCTCCTAAAATACCAGATTGTGTTCTTACATAAATGATCACCTGCTCTTCTTTCCAGCTTATAATTTCACCATTGCTGCTAGAAAGTTGTCCAACAGCAAATACCTTCTCAGTCCTTCACTCAGAGTAGACCCTTTCTCACAAGCAAATATTGACCAAGTAATCACACACAGTGTAGCAGAATATTTTTATTTCTAGATAGAGCTTCATGGAGGAATGATGACCTGATGTAAGATTATTGATAGACACTCATTAATCCAGTATTAAAAATGTTAGAGCTAAATTTTTGACATCTCTTCTCTCATTTTGGGGGAACTATCTTTAGTATTTGTTAAAAATGACAAGTAAAATTTAATATTGAATTGCAAAGAATTTGAATTCTTGACAGATTTAATGATTTTGACAGCACCTAATTCAAATGGAGTTTCATAAATCTTGAGGGACCACAAAGTAAAGAAACTTAAAATATTCCCTTGATAGAAGAAGATCTGAAAATAGAATAAGTGACATTTATCTGACTTGCCAACCTTTGAAGTCTAACCATGATCACTGAAAGGCCTCTCACAGAAGTTTCTCTTCTCAAACCATTATTATACATAGGGATCCCTGCGAAAAAGCATCATCTTTCAAGAGTGACAGCTCAAGGGGTAGTATGTATAATGAAGATATTTTAAACTAGCAATTGCAAGAGTTTAATGGAAAACTCTGTGGAGAAACTGAATATTTTAGCTTAGTGTTAAAAACTGACAATAAATTTAATCCTAAATTTTGGTGTAGGCTTATTCTATGTAACCATGTATACATAATCATATATGCCCACAGTGAAGGGAATGCATATATAAGAAGATATGGGATTTTCTAGATTTAGATATAAAAATATAGTAATGGTATTGTCTTTTATTTGAAGATGGTAATTATTCTAGAAATTATGTAAATCAGGCTAAAATTAGTAATAGCACTAATAGCTAGAGTAATAATTTAAAAAATGTTTCTGGCATATTTAAAGAGTAAAAGGCACTGTGTTGAAAGCTCTACATGCATTATTAGGTAGTTACTATTGCTATCCTTTATCTTAAAAAATTGAAATATAAGTGACCTATAGCATTGTATAAGTGTAAGGTGTACAACACGCTGATTTGATACACTTATACTCTATATTGCAATGTGATTACCACCTTACATTAGCTAACACCTTCATCACCTCACATAATTACTATTTCTTTTTTGTAGTGAAAACATTTAAGATATAGTCTCTTAGCAACTTCAAAGCATATAATACAGTACTGTTAACTATAAGCACAGTGCTGTACATTACCTCCCCCAAAGTTATTCATTTTCTAACAGGAAGTTTGTATTCTTTGACCAAAATCTAAAATCTCTCATCCCCCCTCATTACCCCAGACGCTGGTAACCACCAATCTACTTTGTGTTTCTATAAGTTTGGCTCCTTTACATACCACTCACAAATTATATCATGCAGCATTTACATTTCTCTGTTTGACTTATCTTATTTAGCACAATGACCTCAAGGCCCATCCAATAGCAAGATTTACTTTTTAAAAACTACATAATATTCCACTGTGTATATAGATATGTCCTTTATTTATCCATTCAATCACTGATAGATATTTAGGTGGTTTTTCATATCTTGCCTATTGTGAGTAATGCTGCAATAAACATGTAAGTACATATATCTCTTTAGTATCCTATTTTCAGTTCCTATGGATATATACACAAAAAGTGGGACTTCAGGATGATATTGTAGTTCTTTTTTTAATGTATCTTTATTGTTGAAAGTATTACAGATGTCCCCTTTTACTGCCATTGACCCCCCTCTACCCCACTCCCACCCCAAAGGCTTATCTTTGCCTTAAGCAAGCTCTGTCCTTTGTTCCTGTGCATCTACGTTAATATGACTTTGAAATGACTTTGAGCATGTTTTCATATGTCTCTTGGGCTTCTGTATGTCTTTTTTCAAAAATTATCTATTTAGGTCCATTGCCCTTTTTTTTATTATTGGGTTATCTTCCTTTTGTTAAGTTGTATGAGTTCCCTGTAAATGTTGGAGATTAAACCCTTATCGTGGGAAACTAATATAGGGTTGAGCCTTGGACTGACCTGCTGGCAAAGTCACAAACAAGTCCCAGTTTAGAGGGCTCAGTCCTCTAAGCATAATTAGGCTTGACCTTATAACACTCCCCAGATCTTACCTGGGAAGCTAATGGGCTGAAGGAAGTACAGGGAGTGTAAACATGATCAAAACAGGTGAAACTCACAAGAACTGTAACTATGGTAACCACTGCATTGTTTACCTCAGACTATAAAAGGTCGGTG
>NW_005371219.1:12090082-12112885 GCF_000412655.1 Myotis brandtii | reverse complement strand
CATCCTGTTTATGTCTTCCTCTATTTCTTTTTTTCAGTGTCCTGTAGTTTTCTGAGAACAGGTCTTTTACCTCCTTAGTTAAGTTTATTCCTAGGTATCTTAATTTTTTTTGGTGCAATGGTAAATGGAATTGTTTTTTTAGTCTCTCTTTCTGTAATTTCACTATTGGTGTATAAAAATGCCATAGATTTGACCCCTTTCAGACCCTGTCTTCTAATACTATGCTTTCAAATCCCCCCTTCTATTTTTTTCCCCAAGAAACTAAATAGAAACTAGAAACACCAGTCAGAAAGGATATATGCACCCCTATGTTCATAGCGGCACAATTCACCATAGCTAAGATTTGGGTCCCTCCTTCTAAAGTACAAAAGAGTTAAGATTATTGGCTCTGGCTCTGGCCCGGGTAGCTCAGCTGGTTAGAGGGTTATCCTGATATGTCAAGATTGTGGGCTCGATCTCCAGTCAGGACACATACAAGAAGCAACCAATGTAGTTCTCTTCTTATTTTTTTTTTTTTTACTTTTTTCAAGAATCCTCTGTACTGTTTTTCATAGTAACTAAGCTTAAACTTTTTTATTTCTTTTTTTTTTGGCAGTTAAGAATATGGAGATCGAGGTTGAGTAACCTACAGATTGTCATATTGATGAGCGACAGATCAGAGATTTGGGTGTTGCTTGTTCAGCCTCAAACACCTGAGCAGTGATCAGTTATATTACACTATTCTCCCAGTAACACAACTGATGGACTGGAATAAGGAAAGTAAAGATGTGATTTTGGTTCCTGAATCCGCTATCTCTAAAAGGCTCTCACTTTTCTTATCTGTTAAAGGCAGTGGCTGAAATAGATTTTAAAATCCTATCCAAAGTGTTCAACTTATATCAAAAACATCTCACCTAATAATAGGCAAACATGTAAATTGACCATCCCTCTGCTACGCTCACCAGCCACTCAGGGGAGTATGCAAATTAACCCAACAAAGATGGTGGTTAATTTGCATACATAGGCACGAAGTGGCGGAGCGAAGACTGAAGGCTCCAGTTGGAGCAGTGAAGACAGAAGGCTTTGGCCGAAGCAGCAAAGACGGAAGGCTCCGGCTGGAGCCAAGGCCTGGGTCCCAGGTGCTAGAGGAAAACCGCTGCCAGCAGCTAGGGGAAGGGAAAGCCTATTGCACGAATCTCTTCATGCAATGTGCCTCTAGTATACTAAATAACTATCTACGATTATTTAACCTATTGCAACCTTACCATCATGCAGCCAACAGGTGAAACTTAAAAAAATGAATGGATGCAGACTGTTTAATGCAGTCTAGCACACCATTAACAGCTACCACTAGAAAGTGATCAGAATGGATTCCCACTGAAAAGATGCTTTAGTAGCAATTTCATAAACAAATGCCAAATTGCTGAATATATATTATACACTCTAAAGAATGTGTATTACCTGATGTGAGTCTCAGAATTATCTAAGCCTTTTCTTCAGACTTTAGAGAATAACAACAATTTTACGTCTTTCTGAATAATTGGTTCCTAAGTGCTTTGTAGCAGAAACGGCACCAGTCTGGAAGTCAGAAGGTCTGAGTCTTTAGTTCATAAATAAAAGACCACGAGGGTACACAGTGCCCATTCTGCCAAACAGAAATCATATAATTTCAAATCAAAGCATGTATCTCTCAGTATACAAACTGATTTGACTCCTAAGTCAGGACAGCAAGTCCAGTTAGCCATAGAGAGTGCTGCCTTATAACAATTCCATCACAACAATTTATCTGGATGTCTTCATCCAGAGACTGGCTGGAGAGTGGCTGAGTAATGAAGGGTATCTGGCAATTGGCTTTATGAAAAAAGTTTCTAGAGGGATGTTATGTTTCCCATTTTGACAAGAGTTCTTTGAAACACATTACTATTAGCAAGCTGCTTCTGATTGCTGAAATAGTAGATTAAAAGGAAAAATATCATTTACATATTGCTGACAAATGGATAGATCCTAAAATGCATATTAAAAATAAAATTAAAAACATCAGAAATAAGACTGTAACTATATCAAGTGAATTTATTTTTTATAATTAAAGAGAGTTCATCTGCTTCCATGTTTAGTCCTTTTAATATATACCAGTTGGCCTTATTATTTTAAGCCCATTCCAATCACTCCTGCACACTGAAATATAACCTGGGGAAAATTTACTTCCTTTAACGATAAAAAGTTTTCCTTCCTTTGAAGTATAATTTCTGCAAAATGATGAACAATATTTTCCAAATAAATGAAATCTTTCTTTGTGTGGTTTTTATGTTATCCATGACATGTTCTGTCATATTAAGAAAAAGACTATTCATAATATTAATAAAACATTTAGAAATATTGAAGAATAGAATGAGAATTAAAATTAGATCTAAAAATATCTTATGTAGTAGGAGAAAGAATCAACATAAATCAATCCTCTCTCTCAACTTTATAATAGTCTCCATCTCTCACTCTTTTACTGTCTTATAATGTTAAAAAATAAGCATTGAGATTTAATCATACATTGGATTCTGGATAAAATTCCTCTTATAATGTCCCAATGAAAAAGGATTTTGAATATGGAATAACCAATAGAAAAAGCACATTAGTTTTGGAAATTTTGAAAGAGGAAATAAGATATACATATAAGCTTTTAAATACTAGAAAAAAATAAATAAAATTTTAACTTTAAATTTGGCATTATTTGAGAATCTCCCATTTTAATATCTCATTTCATTTTGACTTTAACATCTTAAGAATACACCTTTTATTTGTCACACACTGAAATGTATTTTAATGTACCATCTACATATTTATTACACACTTAAGAAATATTGTGATCAATCTCTGAAATTACTACACGCTGTTTTATTACAGCCAAGACAAAATAAATAGCTGAAAAGTAAAGCCAAAGATGATGAAAAAAAGCGTACAATCCAGGACCTTTCTTATGAAAGTTTTTTACAAAAGGGTGCAATTATTTCTGAAAAATAATGAATCCCACAGTCTCTTAAACCTCGTGACTTTATAGGCTGATGTAGATGTCTCATTAAATAAAAAATGTTGCCCTTTAACTCATTCCCCTTACCGTATACCTCTGATCAGATTAAATTTTCCCTCTAGAATCCTAATGAAGATAATGTATCTCTTTGTTTCTTAATTCCTTCCTAACAAACCTTGTGTGTGGGTGAAGAAAACAGAGATCTTTTGATATTATGTGATGGATAGGAAACTGGAATTAATTTACAATATTAGTTAAATCTTGTTTCTCTCACCTCACACAACCTAAAATTAATTGATAGCAAATTATAGAAACTATTCATTTCCAAATGGTTTTATTTTAAGACACTATGGAACTGTTAATAAATGTATCAAGTATTCTACCTCATGTTATTTTTTTTAATTTACACAAAAACTTGATGATTTTGTTTGACTTTGTTGTTTTTCATAAATATTTATGTGTAATATAATTTCCCTTGTAAACAGGATTTTTCCTGCCCAAAGGGAGGAAAAACAATTTGTGTGTTAATTTTATCTCACTGGTTTTGTTCAGCTTCAGTAGTTGTGTATATAAAAGAAGAGATTAGATAAAGGGAAATACAAGCAACCGCTGTTGCTAATGTAAAGAATTTTAATTAGCATAATGATAATTTTGCAGCAATTCAGGTATATTCTATACCCTTGCTTTTAGTGGAAACCAGCTGCTAAATGGTTCCTGTCAGTAGTCCTTCCATATTTATTTTGTTTAGATTTTGCTGCCCCCTACAGAATAACCAAAGGCAGTCATGAGCTTGGAGTGTATCTTCAACTTCAGAATGAAGCATTTCTTTTCTTCTTGAGATTCTGGTATAAATAAATTGTACATGGTAAAATTATCATTACCATTGTTTGACACATTTTGTAACACTTGTGGCACTTAATCAGAAATTTTCTCTTATAATTAAAAATAGAAATAAAAAGTATTCCTTTCAATAATTCTTTGTCTTCTCTACATTAAAAAAAAAAAGAAAAAACTATGAAGAGAAAGGTGAGTGATGCTAAAAATTTCAAATAGTAACTTAAATGTATAATCATAAAACATTTATCTGTTTTTCTATTTGATAACAGACATTTTATTGTCCTGAGTGTCTAATAGGTACAGGAGGCCATGAGACTGACAGGAAATTGGAAATCCTTAATGAGAAAGATATTAAATTTTACTTCAAAAAATGTAATCTATATTAAGAAAAGTTAAAGGTTTATTACATAGAGGGATATTTCTCTGCAAAAGTCCCCCCTGAGGAGCTTGGGGTCTCACCCAGGCCTCAATCCCCAACCCAGAGCACCAGAGCTGGGACGAAGGGGCTGCGTGGCATCTAGTAGTAAAACCACCAGGACTCTTGTCTGCCAACAAGAGAGAGTCTATTAGAAGCCCAGGTGCTCTCTTAAAGGGCCAGTGCATAGGATCGTGCTCTCAAACATTCACCTGGGACTCTGGTAGAAGGAAGGCAACTGGGAGCATATGGGAGTCATAAGGAGAATATCTGGGTGGCTTGGCCCCAAGGAGAGATCTGTAGTATTAGCCACCGAGGTCCCTGTGTTGTGTACCTATATGACACCACCCTCAAGTGCCATCTTCCCCTGGTAGAGCACTTCTATTTTTATAGCACTAGACTGGGGAATACGCTAATCCCACCCTCATGTACTGGGACACCACCCTGCCAAGCTTAAGTCTTACAGAAAGGTCTGTTGGCTGCACCCAAGAGGGACCCTTAGTGCACTCTTTTACTGGAGAAGCTCTTGGCAGACACTCAGTCAGGAATAGGGGGCAAGGGCTGGATGGAGGTGGGCAAACGGGAGGGAGAATTGGGAGTATCTGTAATAGTGTCCTTCTCTGACCATCGCCACACTGCTGTCTGTGTCTGTGGGTCATACATATATGTATGTTCTTTGGCTAAGCCCTTTACTGTTTTTCATCTAGTCCCCAGTTGCCCTCTCCCCTCTGACAGCTGTCAGTCTGTCCCATGTATCCATGCCTCTGTTTCTATTGTGATTGTCAGTTTTTTTGCATTTAAAAAGCTTTTATGATCAGTTTATCCATTTTTCCAACAAAGCTTATCCATATTCTGAAAAGAATATTTGAAAAGATAAATTAATGTATAGGGAATTAATTTAAAACAGTCAATGAACATGGATTATTTGGATATTCTTTATTTTAAAAAATAAAAGCTTTACAGTTCAGAGGACTATTTCACTTTTTGTTATATATTTGGTATTTAAAAATTCATTTTAAATTTTAATTTGTTTACAGTTAGCATACAGAAATGAATTTTTTAATATTGACGTAGAGTGCAAACTTTCTGAAGTCACTTATTAATTATCATAGTTTTTCTTTAAGGAGTTTTTAAAGTTCTGTTGGTATAAAATAATGTATTTTGTGAAGAAAGTGAATTTTGCTTCTTCATTTTAAAACTGCATCTTTTATTTCCTTTACTTGCCTTGGTGATTGCAGACCTCATGTTGTTTCTAATCATAGAACAAAGTGTTTGGTGTTTTACCACTAAATAGGTTTTTAATAGATCAGTTAAAGGGATACTGTTATTTTCTTATTTTGCTGAGAGTTTCATCATGAATAGGTGTTAGATTATGGGTCAAGTGATTTTTTAAAAATTTAATTTGAATTTATAACAGGTATTCTTTTTAATCTTTATTTTGTTAATGTGGTGATTACTTTCATCGATTTTCAAATATTAAATCAAACTTGCCTTCCAGCAATAAAACTCATTTGGTTGTAATAAAATCTTTTAGTTGTTGCTGTATATGATTTTATACTATTTAATTAGATTTTTTGTGTACTGCATTTATAACAAATTTGTGGTTCTATTTGTCAAATTTTTATATCATGATTACACTGGGAAAAAACCTTATTAGAGAGTGTCACCTCTTTTATCCTTTGAAACACTTTTTTATATTATTATCTTTTCTTTAATTTTTGACATAATTTTCACCAAACCATCTGGGACTCAAGTTTTAAGTAAAATTATTTAATATTTTATTTGAAATTAGCTATTCGCAATTCTAGTTCTTCTTGCATCCATTTTATTATATCATGGTTTTCAAAAAAAATTGTTGCATTTCATGTTTCTTTTGAGTTAATAAAGCTAATGCAATCTGCATGTATTTTTCCATACAAACAACTCCTAATTTTTTCAAATATCTAGTATCAGTAATGATTTTATTTCTTTTATTTCTTACAGTGATTATTTGGCTTTATTAATTTTTTTTATTTTGCTAATTTTTTCTATTACATTGACTTATGTTCTTGTCATTATTATTCCTTTATTTGAAGGGCTAATTTGTCCTTTTTTATATTCTTAACAACTCAGATCATTAATTTTTAAATGTTCATATTTTGAATGATAACTTTCTCTCTAAGCATCTCATTAGCAGCATCCCATAAATGTTACCAAGTTTCTAACACTATATTCAGTTTGAAAGATTTTCTTCTCATGTCTGGTAGTTTTTTATAATATGTTCAAAACTGTAGCAGTTTTTGCTATTGTTAGAAAGCTTTATTACTTAGTAGAGCAGATCCGTTTTGGTTTGGAACTCCACCTTCTGGTATGACCCTTAGTCTAGGAAGGCCATTCTAAGGTGTGGCCTTCTGTGGGTGGCCTGTATGCTCAAGATGCTCAGCAATGAGGTCTTGTCCATTATTTGGTCTGGAACTTTGACCTCCAGCTTTGTTCAAATTCTGATGCCTTTTTCAGTTCTCATCTCTGCAGTAGGCATTTCTGCTGGGCCTTACCACATCTCACCATACGCTTATGCCAGCGATGGCGAACCTTTTGAGCTCGGCGTGTCAGCATTTTGAAAAACCCTAACTTACCTCTGGTGCCATGTCACATATAGAAATTTTTTGATATTTGCAACCATAGTAAAACAAAGACTTATATTTTTGATATTTATTTTATATACTTAAGTGCCATTTAACAAAGAAAAGTCAACCAAAAAAATGAGTTTGCGTGTCACCTCTGACACATGTGTCATAGGTTCGCCATCACTGGCTTAGGCAGTTATCACCCCTTATGTCCAGGTCCCTTTCTACAGTTTCAGTTACCTGAGGCCAACCAAAACTCAGTCTGAAAATCTTAAATAAAAATTCCAGAAATAAATAATTCATATTTTTTAATTACATTGCCATTCTGAGTAGAATTATGAAATCTCACCCAGCCCACTCTGTCCTGCCAGAGTTTTGTCCAGTGAATCCACACTGTATGCACTACTTGACCATTAGTTATGTAATAGCAAATTTGGGTTATCAGATCAACTGTCATAGTACTGCAGGGCATGTGTTCAAGTAACCATTATATTACTTAATAATGCCACATTCACATAACTTTTATTACAGTATATTGTGATATAGTCATGTGCCACCTAATGACATTTCTGTTGAGGACAAATTGTATATATGACAGTGGTCCCTTAAGATTATAATGGAGCTGAATTGCCTGTAGAAATGGAAGGATATATGGTTCAGGAGGAACTTATTTTTTTCTCTCTGATGGAAGCAATATATTGGGGGCTTGGCAAAAGATTTCCTCTTATTCACTGCACCTCAAATTTAGAGTAAAAACATTACATCCAAATTCGTCAGCCACTGACCTATTTCAGCACAAAGGAGCCTGTTCCCCAAGTGCTACATTTTCATAGGGTCCTTACAGCCGCCTCCATCTAGCTTGATGGTCTTCAGAGTACATTGCTGTAAATTCTTTGCTGAGGGCCTAAAATTCTGTACAAGGACACAGGGGCAACCTTAACAAGTATTCTGTGCCACAGCCAGCATAGTAGGCTTTCTGTCCCTATACTTTGGATGTATTTTCAGGTTGTAATGATGTAAAACATAGATAAGTTTCAATTTTTTTCTATTAGTTCAATGCCAGCAAGAGTCCTTTGTACCAGATAAGGTCAATGAACTCAAAATCATATTTGTCAAACACCTCTTAAAAAAAAAAAAAAGAATACCTCAAAGTTCATTAATCTGACCACTGCTCCAACATGCAATAGCCAAAGCCACATTGCCAATATAATCCTCTACATTTCTTTATTTCTTTATCTTGGATTCTTATTCCTACTGATCCTGAGGCCACCTTCATTCCCTCTAGTCACTATTCTGGTGATCTATGCATTACCCAGCCAGTTTCTCCTTGATATTTCTAATCAATCCAGCCCACATCCCTGTTCATGGAGCAGCACTGACAGCTTCAGTGTTTTATTTCTAAACCTGTCAGAAGGAAGCAGGGGGAGGACTTGTAGGATAGTGTTTATAAAGTCTACAGTAGTGCAAATAATGTCCTAGCCTTCACATTCACTCATCACTTACTGACTCACCCAGAGAAACTTTCAGTCCTATAAGTTCCATTTAGTTAATCCACTACACAGGTATACCATTTTTTAATTGTTTATACTATACTAGAGGCCCGGTGCACAAAATTTGTACGTGGGGGGGGTGTCCCTCAGCCCAACCTGCACCCTCTCCAATCTGGGACCCCTCGAGGGTGTCAGACTGCCCGTTTAAGCCCAATCCTTGTGGGATTGGACCTAAGTGGGCAGTCGGACATCCCTCTCACAATCCAGGACTGCTGGCTCCCAACTGTTCCCCTGCCTGCCTGCTTGATCACTCCCTAACCACTCCCCTGCCAGCCTGATTGATGCCTAACTGCTCCCCTGCTGGCCTGATTGCCCCTAACTGCCCTCCCTTGCCAGCCTGGTTGCCCCCTATTGCCCTCCCCTGCTGGCCTGGTCACCCCCAACTGCCCTCCCCTGCAGACCTGGTTGCCCTCAACTACTCTCCCCTGCAGGCCTGGTCACCCCCAACTGCCCTCCTCTGCCAGCATGGTCACCCCTAACTGCCCTCCCCTGCAGGCCTGGTTGCCCCCAACTGCCCTCTCCCGCCAGCCATTTTGTGTTCACATGGGGACAGCCATCTTTGACCACATGGGGGTAGCCATCTTGTGTGTTGGAGTGATGGTCAATTTGCATATTACTCTTTTATTAGATAGGATTTTAACTGTACCTGTTCTATATTATGTTACAGTTGTCTACAGTATTCAGTACAGTAATATGTTGTACACATTTGTAGCCTAGAAGCAATAGGCTATTCCATATAGTCTAGGTCAGGGGTGGGCAAACTTTTTGACTCGAGGGCCACAATGGGTTCTTAAACTGGACCGGAGGGCCGGAACAAAAGCATGTACCTGTTCTATATTGTGTTACAGTTGTCTACAGTATTCAGTACAGTAATATGTTGTACACATTTGTAGCCTAGAAGCAATAGGCTATTCCATATAGTCTAGGTGGATATTAGGCTATTCCATCTAGGTTTGTGAAAGTGCACTCTATAATGTTCACACAATGACAAAAGCCACCTAATGATGTGTTTCTCAGAACATATCCTCACCATTAAATGATAATTGTTCTATTTTATTAGTAGTTATCACTGCTAATCTCTTATTGTGCCTAATTTAAAAATTAAACATTATTATAGGCAAGTATGTATAGGAAAAAACAGCCTATATAGGGTTTGATACCATTTGCAGTTTCAGGCATCACCAGAAGTTTTGAAACATATGCCTTGCATATAAGGGGACTAATGTATAGACAAGTAGTCGGCAAACCGCGGCTCATGAGCCACATGTGATTCTTTGGCCCCTTGAGTGTGGCTCTTGCACAAAATACCCCGAGCGGGTGTGCACGTACAGTGCGATTGAAACTTCGTGGCCCATGCGCAGAAGTCGGTTTTCGGCCTGGGCGAGTCTATTTTGAAGAAGTGGCATTAGAAGAAGTGGGGTTATGTTCGCTGAGACCGACCCCTCAGATTGAGAACGTTTTTAGCAAAGGCCAGCTTAGGTGTACCCTAATTAAGTTAATAACAATGTACCTACCTATATAGTTTAAGTTTAAAAAATTTGGCTCTCAAAAGAAATTTCAATCATTGTACTGTTGATATTTGGCTCTGTCGACTAATGAGTTTGTCGACCATTGGTATAGCCCAATCTCTATCAAATACTCTCAGTGAATCCTCATGCAGATATCTGGTGTGCACCCTCAGCACAGCTCCCTCCTCCTGCTCTGAAAATTCCTCTGCTTCGCTGCCTGGAACTCCATCTTCTTCTTGAGTTCAGAGAGACTACTGCTCTACTTGGCCTTCACATTTCATCTCTGCTACAATAATGTGCCCCTAGGCAAAAAAGGTTGGGGCAGGTGTAGGCCTCAACTATTATCTTTCCTTTCTCTCAAGATCACAGCGGTAAGCAGTCTTGCATCCAATGCCCAGAAATGGATATTTCATATAATTTTTTTCAGTTGTGTACTTTTTATGACAGCCTCTGCCAAGTATAGCACCAGTTCCTCTGTCATGATCCAAAGGGAAGTCTTGTCTTTTCATGACAAGTGGCAAAATAATAATATATGTCACCTATCACCATATCAAAACAATAATATTTGGTACATATAAACTGTAATTTTATAATTCAACTCAAGGAGGCATGAAAAATGGATTTGTTACAATAATTCATTTAAAAAATCTTTCCTGAACTCTACTGGCACATCTTTTTGAATCCTGTCTTTCCTCTTATAAACTGGGTGGTCTCAAGAATGTTACTTAACCTCAATTTTCTCTTCAGGAGAATGATGATGAGAGAGTGGGCATCTACATCATAGGGCTATGATGAGAATTAAATATTTAATACAAATAAAATTTATAAAAATAGGGCCTATAGTTTAAACTCTCTATAAAATTTAGGTATTATTATCATCACACAAAATGACAATGTCTGTTTTCACATCTGTAATGTAAGGAGAGTGAATTAAATTTTATCTGCGGTTTATTTCTATGATATTCAGACATGCCAAGTCTAGAGTCCTCAAAACAAGTATTTCCATTATGTTGCTGTTGAAAATTGGAAAATTTCCCCTTGAACACACATAGATTTGTGTTCTGGTAATAATTTTTCCAAACAAAATATATTTTTAATAAGAAAAAAATAAAAAGTGGTGCAAGTGTTGACTATAGTGATAATGAAAATGCATGTGGCACTAGTTCAGCCTAAATAACAATTTATGTTCAGCCCTAAACAGTGATGCTGAGCCAACATGCACAAACACGGAGATGACTGCCATAAAGAAGACAAATAGACCTCAGTTTGTTAGACCAATAAAATTTTTATGAGATTCAAAATCTCTTAAACATCATTATAAATTATTTGTCATGGGCAGTTGCTTCTCTTAAGGACAGCGCAGACTAGTGGGAAAGATGGAGAATATTTCATTTACTCAAAGTATATTTAGTGAGTGACTATTATATGTTATACACTGTCTATAGGCTAAATAGACAACTTTCACAAAAATAGACAAAGCCCTGGCTCTAAGAAATTTATATTTTATGGACGATAGACAGAAACAAGAGTTAATATAAAATGTCAGATAGTGATAATTACTCTGAAGTATCATAAGGTCAAATAAATCATCAAATTTTATTTTTTGTTGATATTTTCCAAAATAATATCCAGAGTACTGTTACCTTCCCTAGTTCCAGAAATATACTGGCTACTTGATCTTCTATGTGCATATCTAAGAAATAAGGCAAATCAAACATTTTCAAAACAGAAATTTTGGCTCCAATCAATTGCAATTTCAGTCATTCCCCAGTATAGAAAACCATTCTGCCATTTATCCAGATATGGCACATACTTCACAGTCATTCTTGATTTTTATTTTCCTCCTTCTCTATCACACATAAGCCATCAGCATTGCCTCATATCTAACTATAAAGTAAATTCCAATTCTATTCACTTTGCTCCATTTTCTCAGTGGTGTCCTAGTGCAAGAAATCAGCATTTCTGACCTGAGCTACTGCAGGGGCCACCTAATTGGTCTTGTTACCTCCACACTCAATACTTTCCAATTGTTCTCCTTAGGGCAGCCACAATGATTTGCTTAAATCAAATCGGCTCACATCACTTCTCTCCTTAAGACTCTCAATTCTTCCTCATTGCATTTAGGATTCAAATTAAAACTATAGCTCTGGCCTATAATATCCTCCACGATCAATATTCTAACATTTAAAACTTGTTCTGTAACATGCTGTCCCCAGGCCACTAACTTTAGTCACACTGGCCTCCACCCAGGACCTCAGAAAATGTGTTTATAAGTAAAGGTGGCGATTGTTGCTGTTCTCTTTGCCTATGAAGTTCTTGCTTCACACTACTGGGTCACTGGTGTTTTTCATTCGGTTCTATTCAAAATGACTACCCTGTCTTAAGCACCATTTTTAGCCTATCTATCTCAGTCAAATTACCTTGCTCACTTTTAACAAAAATTTTCATATTTATGTTTTATTTACTAAGCTTGCACCACTCTCCATTGCCCACTAGAATGTAAGTTCTTTAATAGAAAGAGCCCAGTTTGTCTTATTTTTCAATATTGGGATAATAAATGGCAAATAAATTCTGTTTATTAACTATATACTAGACAATATATATGGAGAGAATTAGCATAACTTTTAAACTGGATAATTTTATGAGCAAATCTGATTTTAGAAAGACCAATATGGCAGATGTGTTAGGATCCACTTGTAGAGATGTAGAACAGCTCATAAGACTTCTACAAAAGTATATATTAAAATGATGAATATTTGAATTATGGTAATAATTGTGGGGATAGACAGGAAGGAATCTTTTTTTTCTAAAATGACAAATAAAAGGAGAATCTTGAGAAATATGTTTTTTAAAGCTATAGGATAGGACAACAGAACCAGTAGATTATCCCAGCTGCCTAATTGCTTTCCCCCATATACTTCCACAATTCTTTTACTGAAAATATGTAGTAAAATGTGGGTAAAACTTCATGATAAAAATGCTCAGAGTGTTTACAATACAAAGAAAAGGAAATGCAACCTGAATTTCATGACATCATAGAAAAACAGGTCAGGTTTCTTGCTGGGACATCTTCAGCTGAAAAGCTACATCAGGAATTCAACCTGGTCAGACTGCAGGATGTGCGAGCAAAGCAGGTTGTGGAATTCACTTTCTGAATTAGTATTTTTGAGATTTATATGATCTGTTGGAACCTGCCATGATGACTTTTTCAACTGTTATGAGTCATTGTTATAAAAGATTTTAATGACACTTTCTGTTTCTGTTGAGGAGACTGGGAAGTGAGCAGAGCAGCTGTGAGTTTTATCTGTGTCAGGGGTACTATCTAGGAAGGCAGGGGTGAAAGATGCTCACAGAACAAAAATAGTCCTTCTTCAAGGGGCTTTTGTGATACTGACTCAGGTGAGAAATGATGAGAGCTAGAACTGAAAACTAGTGACAGTAGTCATACAGAGGAGAGAAAGGATATGAGATATGTTTCTAAGGCAGAAGAAACCGAACTTGGAACATATTTTATCAGGGAGACCTGGCATATAAAAAAGGAACGTATTTTTATTACAAATACAAACTTACACAAATATACCCACTCCAAAACTCATGTTTATAATATTTTTAAATTATACCCAGACAGACTATCACCCCCCCAAAAAAAGAAAACATGATAGGGCAACTATGACACAAGAAACCAAGTCAAGAATATCATACTCATATATATTCAGCTCTTTCTGGCAGCTACACTCCCCTTACCAACACACCCAACACTAAGACAAATGCTTTTGCCAATGTGTTGTGCCTCTTAGCTTTGTCAAACAATGATTACAAAAGAGATTTGTTACAAGTGGAGAAATACAATGGAAAATATCTGGTTTCCAACTATATCTTAGTTTTTAGCAAAGAAACAACTAAAGCACCAAATAAAAATAAAATGAACCTGTTTTTCTGACATTTTGAGAAAAACGTTAGAACTGAGAGAATATTACCTGAAAGTTTGAGAAATAATATCACAGCTTTTTCCTAACATCTTTACTATATCTTGGATTGTGACCACTGCTCATCTTCTGAAAATTTTCCCAAAGAAAGATCATTGAAATTATTTTTTTCATAGAATTTTAAAGAGTAATACTTTACTTAAAATGAAATGATAAAAAAATAATTAGAAAACTAAACTGTATTGGTGAATGAGCTAGACTGGATAGAAAATACTAAATTGGTTAAACTAAAAAGTAAATAAATGGTAAGTGGTAATAAATAAGTAAGTTGCTTACTGACATAGGTTGAGTAGGTTGAGAGTGAGAAACATTGAGTAGCTAAGAGATTAAAAGAGAAGATGAGAGATAAGAAGGAAATATTTGAGCCCGACCAGTGTTGTCCAGTGGTTGAGCATTCATCAATAAACCAGGAGGTCACAGGTTGATTCCTGGGCAGGGCACAAGCCCAGGTTGTGCCCAGTGTGGGGTGTGTAGGAGGCAGCTGATCAATGATTCTCTCTAATCATTGATATTTCTATCTCTCTCTCTCTCCTTCTCCCTTCCTCTCTGAAATCAATAAAACTATATTTTAAAAAATGTTTTTAAAGAAGAAAATACATAAGATTTATTTTTCCAGAATAAAAAAATACATCAATACTTTACAGTTTCAAATAACAATCTCTAAAAAACAACAAATTAAAAATTCATAAAAGAGTGCAACAACTGTTTGTTCAAAATTAACAAACATTCTTGTACAGAATGTTTCAAAAGGCTATTAGATGAAAAAGATGACCTTAAAGTGATTTTTGTTGTAAAAACTATAAGTAGGTTTATTTCTCTATATTATAGCATTATTGCTTAATTTCATAATTTAAAAATATATTATGTAATTAAAAAGGTAAATGAACTATCATGAAGACTGGACTTAATTTGTCCATTTGTTCTATATCTCAATGCCATTTTGAAACATTTTTAATTAAGAACATGAAATGACTCATTAACATTCAGCTCTAAAAATATGTGAAGAATTACAGCATGTTGACAAAAGCTATGTAATTTATTCATTGCTACCACATCTCTTCAAAAGGCAAAAAATGAACTGAAGAAATTATGCCTCATAAAACTTGGGGAGATAAAAGCTTCACTTTTTTTAAAAGTGTACTCAAAACAATGCCATACGCAGGGATTACAGCTATACATGTTAAGTTAGCACTGCTCCCATCCCAAATTACATATTGGTTAGTGGTTATAAAGAATTCACTTTATAACTCTAATTTTTATATAACCAATATTTCCAAAATGTCCAATCATTTTTATTTATTCATATAATAAATCATGAGTGAAGCCATTCAGTTCTAATTTTACAACTGAAACAACTAATTATAGAGAAACTAATAGGCAATCTTAGAATTACACATAATAAATTAATAATGTGTGCAAAAATATAATTGAAAATGCTATGCATCCATTTATGGATCACAGGTATGGAAAAAAATTAGATATATGGTTTCCAGAAAAGTTTGGGTACCTTAAATTAACTGAAAATTGTACTACATTTGAAAAACAATTTATTAGCATTTCTATTGCAAAGTCTATCATTTTTTTCCTCTCTAACAACCTACCTCGATCCAAATTTCCCTTCATACTTAGGTTAGCTATTCAGTTATCGTATCTTGTCAAATATTCTTTTTCTCAGAAAAACCATGACAGCTAATGGATAACTTGAAATAGAAACATGCAAGATACTACCTAAAAGATCCCTTTAAGTGTGGATGTACATAAAGACAACAAAATTAAATGGGACCGAATTATTTGGTCAGGCTGATTTTCTATGACTCACAAAGACAGTCTTGCAGGAATGAGTCCTACTGGATTTCACAGCATTCTTGGAGGTATAGCACTTTTTCATGTCCAAGTCTTTCTGAAAATGTTCTTAAAGATCATTATATATATGGGTAACCTAAATGTATATATTAACTAACCAAGCCATGTGTGTGTGTTACATTATGAGTGTAAAAAATGCAAAAACAAACAATAATTAGCTGCATTTATGGTGTGTCATATTGACAAACATTAAAAAATATTACTTCAATATGTGTGGTGTTAGGCAGTCAAACTCATATTCTTCTGAGTTATAAGTGATGGCCCTTTTGGAAATAAATTAAGAAAACTATACCAAATAGAGATACTAATACCAAATAACATCCCTTCTAGAAAACTATTCTAAATAGCATTGGCAGGACTTCCACAGGAGCAGAGTAAAGATCACCATAAATCTACTCCTCCAGAAAAATTACAGAAACACTGGTGAAAAGTGTCAAAATCAGTACTTTCAGGACCCTGGGAATTAACCAAAGGCTTTCAACAATTGGAGGAATGTTTACTTTAGAAAAATGCTGAATTTGGAGCAGTAGGATTTGTGGCATTACAACTAGACCTACTCCTATCCCTATACCTATATCTCTGCGGTAACCTCTTCTTTGCATACACTAAAGAAGACAGACTCAGATTGAAACTATTTAAAAATCAATCCAAGTGTATCATCACTATTTGAATCTTGTCTCAGAACTCTCTGGAAAAAAACACTCCCCAGATGTTATTATTTGATTCATCTGGAATTCAGCTCCATTGGAGAAGTCATAGCTTCAGATATTTGTCAAAAATAATCCAGTGGCAACTGTTTTTCATCATTGCTGCCCAAGGTTGTAATGCCAGTTGATTAAAACAAGTACCTGGATGAAAATATCTAGAGAATGAGATATGTTTAGGAAATTCTGAAAATAGCCAACATATTTTTGGGAATTCAAGAAGCTGAACATATATATGCACAGGTATTCAATGAAGCCCTGAGAGAGTACCAGTCTCTCACCACTGGCTGACTTGAGGTCATGTACAAGCAGAAAGTAAAGATTTAAGGCAGATTTATAAACTTCCTGAGCCCAGCAGGTATATCCCAACACACATAAAGCACTTGGCAAAAGGCATAGACTTATAACTTAAGGCCGTGATCGGCAAACTGCAGCTCGCGAGCCACATGCGGCTCTTTGGCCCCTTGAGTGTGCCTCTTCCACAAAATACCACGTGCGGGCGCGCACGCCCAGTGCTATTGAAACTTTGTGGCCATGTACAGAAGTCGGTATTTTGTGGAAGAGCCACACTCAAGGGGCCAAAGAGCCACATGTGGCTCGCAAGCCGCAGTTTGCCGACCACTGACTTAAGGTATTTAAAGAAAACTCTGACCAATTCTCTGACCTCTACAAATCATATTTAGCTCTTGCTATCATTCCCTTTGGTTAATTATTCCTTTAATGATTTTTGTTGTTGCTTTACTGGTCTAATGTGAAGAGCTGTTAACTAAAAAGGAAGAGAAGAAAGTGAATTAAATTTTTATTTGGTAGGAGGAAGTGAGACATTTACTGTATAAGTCAGTAATGAAACAAGCAAGTCATGTATTTGACCTCTACATTGTCAGTTGAAACAAGTGAAATCAAAACAAACTTTGAATCCTACAAATAAGTACATTAATGGCTTGCTTCTGACTCAACAGGAATATTAAAAATAAGTGGCAACACCTGATTATGTATTTCTAAATAGAAAGAGCTGTCTCCTGTCCTGTTGGGTACAACAATGCATTACTCCAATTTTCACATTTTCATAAATGTTTTCTTGAGAGGAGTCTTACCGTGTTTACAATGATTTCATAATTTTCTAGCTCAATTGCATGCTGTGACTTAAGTATTAGTGTGGGCTAATGGAATAAAAAAATACAAGGAAAAAAATCTCACCACATTATAACTAAAACCCAAAAATATACAGATGTAAAATTCAACGTAATATTGCTAATCCATTTTCTATTTTTATGCAACAAAATGTGAACCTTGAGTCTAAATGGATTGTTACAGCTACATATATTGAAGATTCCTTACTTAATACTGTTTCAGATAATGACAATTCCAGTGTTTAGACAAATTAGGTCCCAATAACATGGCAATAATAAAAAAAAATCAGTTATCTATGGAATATGTCCTGAAATACATTTTATTTATAGGGATATTATGTGAAGCAATTAATATTAATTTTATTATAATAGATAACTTTATCTGAACAAAATCAAAACATGTAACTATATTTTGTAAATGTTTTGTGAAGGGAAAAGAGAAATAAATTTAGTATATTTATTTTTAGAAAAGATTTTAAATACTAGCAATTTTTAAGAGAGAATACCAAGAATGCTAACAATTAAAATATACAGTGGGGCCTTGACTTACGAGTGTCCCAACTAACGAGTTTTTTGAGATACCAGCTGTCTCTCGGCTGATATTTTGCATTGAGTTGATAGAGTAATTTGAGTTAACGAGCTCCTTAACAAGCTCCTTAACGAGCTCGGTCTAGGAATGAATTAAACTCATAAGTCAAGGCCCCACTATATATGTTTTGGGGTTTTTTTGTGGGGGGAGAGCTGTTTCAGAATCACTGCTTATAATAATAAATTTTAATAACTTCTGTATAGAGAGAAGATTAAAGTAAAAGATGCTGGTTTAAATGGTCCACTATTGATGACTACTCACCTGGGCATCTTATGAGTCTCCTGATAAATATACTTTAGCCCATGAAATTTAGGAGTTTTCTCATAAAGTAAACAGGCTCTGACTTTATCATCTTCAACTTTTTTCTAATAGCAATTACCACATTCTTAGTGTGCTTCCTATTGTTCTGATTTAACAAGCATACTCAGTATCAATATCAGATCAAACCAGTAACTGGAAGGACCTAATAAAGTTTAAATTTAGTAGGTAACATATGTTCTCTCTTATTTATTCATTCATTCATTCATTCATTCATTCGTTTGTTGGTTTTTAGTTAGAATCAATAGTTTTGGACCCCATTAATAGATTCTTGTTCTGGACAAACCATTCTTCATGCAGTCTGTCTGTGAAATGAGAGTCCAGAATATAAAGTAATGTAAACTAACACATTTTTTGGTGTGACTTTTCCTTAAGATCCTATATAATAAAAGCCTTCTCCCACTCAGACATGTTTGTAGACCCCAAAGCCTGAAGTTGCTCACTACTTTGCTGACTCAGCAAGTGTGTATATACAGATATAAAAAGAGAGAATAATGGAGAACACTTGAGTAATATCTGGTTGGGAAGAAGCTATTGCTCAATCACAATCAATGTTTTAACTTTTCAAAGTAATAAAGCCAATCTAGAGATAATGCTTAGTGAGAAATCGAACCATGGACACAGTGACCAATAAAATATAGAAATGGACCATTGAAACTGAAATCTCTTAGGGGACTTATCAGCCTACTTCTCACAAACATCCCTATCTAAAATAATTTCATTTCATTAGATACCTCCTCTAAGTATCCACACAATTAAAAGAGAATTTCATCAATAATGAATAAAACTTTCCAGATAGGTTTTCTTTTCAATTAATACCAATTAGATAAAGTAGATTGTCTAAAAAAATTTATAAATTAATATGAATCATGTCAAGAAAATAAAAATTAAAAACAATATATGAACTCACTTTTCTATATATTACTGAGTTTTGTTCTTTCTTATAAAAATTTATAAATATAAGACAACATAAAATCAAAAGTTTTAGAGAGTTTGCAAATATTTAATGATGAATAATTTAGGTAGTTATCTAAACTCACTTAAGACAATCCTGATTTAGAGAGAAGAGGTCAACTTGAAATGGCAATTTTCTTTTTCATCTATCAATGCCACATATTGTAAGCATTCCTAAATGACATTTAAACTGGCTCAGTCATCTAAACAGTAAATGCTATGCATTCTCTGCTTAGTTAATAAATATCTCACTTATATAGAAAGAATATAAAAAGCCAATTTCACAACATATTAGGGTTTTAAAAATAACCAGTACTTACTCATCTGTTTTATTTTCTTGTAATAGCATTTCATTCATCATCATCATCCCAACATTCTCATGTTTAGAGATATTTCTGAAGAATGCAAGGAAGATTATTGTTTGACACTGATACTGATTTTTCAGGTTGGCAATAGAATGCCAGATGTTTGTTTGTTTGTTTGTTTGTTTTTTAACTATGGAAGATACAATAATTTTGCCTTCTCCTTTAGATGTATTTTTATAGTAAAACCAAATAATAGTAAATTGGTTGATGAAAATTAAAGTTTTAGATTACCTAATTTAAGTGATGTAAATTATAGATGATTAATTTTTCACATAACTAGCAGCTGAAGGTCACCCTTTAGTAAGCCTCTGTGATGATGTGATGAGACTAACTGAAATAGCAATTCTATGTACAGAACCATCCTTTTTCCTGCACAGTTCTGAGTAATGTAGGAAGAATATAAAAATCCTAGCTCTCCATTTTGACCTTTAGTTAAATATTATAGTTTCAAACATTTACTTTTTCAACCTTTTTATATATCTATTTAAGAGACATAGTGTAACCGCCATTGGCTTTTATTTTAAATCTTTTTGTCTCATACATGCATAAGAGTGTCTTAGAGATATAAAAAAGAGCTAAATTTCAATATTTATTATATTAACAGCAAATTATGTAGTAATTATCATTCACAAGACACAGCAAAAACTATATCATTATATTAATTTCCATTCAATCTATTTCATAGGAAAAGGAGACAAAAAATCCTTGATGTACCAAAACTTGATAATTTGCCTTTTTCTTATATCATGAAAATTTACATTATTCACACAGAAGTCTGCTTCATAATCTGTAATGTTTTTTAAGGTGATACAAAGAGTCCTTTCATTAAATCAGATTCACAAGAATCTTATCTTATGTAATATAAAGCTTTATGAATAATTTTAAGAATGCAATTTATCTCAAAACACAGGTGAAACAGGAATTAATTCAGGACTGCCAGACCATTCCAGGGTTACTTTCTTATTACATTAGAATGCACTCATGCCCTAG
This sequence comes from Myotis brandtii, assembly GCF_000412655.1. Taxonomy (NCBI): domain Eukaryota; kingdom Metazoa; phylum Chordata; class Mammalia; order Chiroptera; family Vespertilionidae; genus Myotis; species Myotis brandtii. The sequence continues at coordinate 12,092,072 of NW_005371219.1, read as the reverse complement.
CAGGTTTGGCTCAGTGGACAGAGCATTGGCCTGCAGACCAAAGGGTCCTAGGTTTGATTCCAGTCAAGGGCATGTACCTTAGTTGCAGGTTCCTCCCAGGCCCAGGCCCAGGCCCTGGTCAGGGCGCATGCAGGAGGTAACCAATCAATGTGTTCTCTCAATTTATGTGTTTCTCTCTGTCTTTACCTCTCTCTTCTATTCTCTCTAAAATCATTGGGAAAATATCCTTGGGCAAGGATTAAAAAAAGAAGAATGTACTCTGGCCCAGATTTAGCATATGATATCATAAAGTGATATATGCAATTATATCTTTTGCACAGATGAGAGCTGTTTTAGTTGTAAAATGTTCTGTTTCATATTCTTATACATTCTCCAGGAAAACGTGTCACACAAATCCATAAATTCCATTATTGTTGTTGCTGCTACTGCTGTTGTTGTTAGCAATCTTAGGCAAGGTAAGTATATTTGGCCAAAATTATTCCATGGTTATAGATTCTTCAACTGGCAAATACCTTCAGGAGAACAGCTATATGAAGTAAGTACCCATTTTTGCAGCTTTTGGCCTTGCCTACATGTCATTCACAGGGCATAGGTGACCAGATGGTGATGACAGTAGTAAAAAATAATCTTTCTGGTCAGGGAAACAAAACCCTGAATATGGGAAACTTTGGCCACTAAAGAGAAAGGGGTAATTCCAGAATGAAAAGAACCAGAAATGAGAAGGTCATATGCTGTCTACCACATTTCTGATTGATAACCGAATCACACATACGTGTAATACAGTCAAAGAAGTTATTACAGGGACAAAATGTCTGAACTATTACTAAATCTGGTACACAACAAAGTTTTTTTCAGTTAAAGTAAGGATAACTGCCTGATAAACCAAAAGCTAACAATTATCGGAAGAAAGCAGCATAATCTAGAATCTCCACAATTTAATATTTACAATGTATAGAACACAATCCCAAATTAACCAACACATGAAGAACCAAAAAAACCCAAATTATATTCTCAACATAAATTAAAAAATCAGCCAAGAGTGATTCTAATATGAGCCTAATGTTGAATTCAGCACAAGAATGAAAAAATAAAGTATTTTAAAGAGGCTCTTATGCTTACACTCAGTTAAGTAAATGTATGAATGCAATGAAATTATATGCATACATACATAAGTATGTATTTATGTGTGTGTTGAAATTATCCAGAAAAACTAAAAATTAGCAAAAAGTAGAAATTCTAGAAGTCCAATTTAAAATAACTAAAATGAGATATCTGCAGGACAAAATTAATAGCTGAATTGATTGGCATAGGTAAGAGTAAGTGAATTTGAAAACAGATCAATAAAAATTATTTCATCTGAAGAATATAGAGAAAAAAAGAGTGAAAAAGATAAGCAGATCCCAGGGACTTGTTAAATAATACAAACTATTGGAAGTCAAAGATAAAGAAACAATCTTAAAAGGGTGCAGTGATGAGAATAATAATTGATTTGCCATCAGAAATCATGAAAGCCATAACACAGTTGAATAACATTTTTTAAATGCTTAATGGAAAAATAAAACAAACCAAAAATGACTGCTCCCACTAACCAAATGAACAGGAAAGTGGCAACTAGCAAGACAGAAAACTTTTGCACACTGTTTTATTTCAACCAAGCACCAGAAAAAAAAATCTGTGGTCCCATCCCCTCTCAGTTCAGATAAAGCTTTGCAGGGTGCCTAGATTTGCAGAATTTCAGTGCTGTATCAATGTGATTCAATACTCTTTTCTGAGTAGTATCAGAAAAGGCCAAGTAGTGAGCTGGGACTTTCATCCTCACTGGCCATTACTGAGACTCTATCTTCTTTTTTTAAATTTCTTTATTGATTGTTATTGCATATGTGTCCTTATCCCCCCATTATCCCCCAACCCTCACTCATGCCCTCACCCCCTGTTGTCTGTGTCCATTGGTTAGGCTTATATGCATGCATACACGTCCTTTGGTTGATCT
>NW_005371219.1:12085728-12089307 GCF_000412655.1 Myotis brandtii | reverse complement strand
AATCCACAGGCAGCAAAATCTCAGACATATGCCGAACCAATATCTTCACCAATACAGCTCCTAGGGCAATGGAAACTAAAGAGAAAATAAATAAATGGGACTACATCAAATTAAGAAACTTCTGTACAGCAAAAGAAACCATCAACACAACAAAAAGAAAGCCCACTGCATGGGAGAACATATTTGCCAATATTATCACCGATAAGGGTTTAATCTCCAACATTTACAGGGAACTCATACAACTTAACAAAAGGAAGATAAACAACCCAATCAAAAAATCAGCAAAGGACCTAAATAGATAAGTCCAGCAGTGAATCCTGGACTTCACTCATACCCAGTGCTATGAAGTACCCTTCCCCATCCCTGCTGGGATACTGTCGAAAGAGGAAATTTAGGACTTTTATCACAGCCCAGTGGTAAGGAGGCCAACCCTATCCTGGTGTCAGTGGAGAGACCTGTGGCTAGCCAGAATTATCAACTCCAAACAGTTACAATGAGGAGCTTCCCCTTCTGGTGTCAATGAAAGCCAAATGAAGACCCTGGGCTTCTATATGCATCTGTCAATAATGAAATAGGGCAGCTTTTCTCCTGCCTGAGCCATGTCTAAAATGTCAATTAAAATAAAAGTTTTAAATAACATCTAACGTCTGACAATGTAAAAATATACATTACTAAACTGGAAATCACTTATACTAAAATCAGGAACCTCTCAAAATGAATATAGAATCACAATCAATACATATTAAATATAATATTACAGTGAAGTTATATAAATAAAGAAGAAACTCATTCAGATTCTTAGGAAATTGAGTCTTACATCCTGACTAGAAATTTAAATGGCAGAAAGAAGATTAGAAAGAAATTGATCCAAAGAAAGTACCATGCACAAAACTGAACAATATGAATGGCAGAAAGAGTATGGAGAACTAATGAGTTTTGCCTTATTTTTTAATTTTTTTCACCTGAATAGACAATATTTTTGGATGTGGGTATAAGTGATGAAATTAAGCTCAGAAAACAGGATGAAATGACTTGTGGCTATATTGGCTGTCATATTCAGGAAAACCTGAGAAAAGTAGTCAATGAGCTACTTGTTTTAAGAACAAAAGTTCACTATTCCAATGAATGTTTTAGAAAGATTGCTTTATCAAGAATATGGAAGATGGATTAGAGGGGCAACATATTAGAGTTGATCGGGGCTACATTTTGCTATCACAGTAAAAGTTGATAAAGGGGAAAGCCATGGGAGTGGTATTGGGAAAGGAAAGGAGAGAACATTTTCATTGTGTTTTAATTAAGCTGTTTGTGCACAGAGCCTAAAACATTGATCATACTGAGATTGCCATTTGGAGATATATGTGCTGTGACATAGGCATCGTGTACTTCCAAGGAAAAATGTGTCTTCTCCATGAGCTCCTCAGTAGTTATCAGTGTTTTGCACCATCTATGGCCATTCTTTTAAATACCCACCACTTGGCCTTTGGTTGTAAACTCCACTGTGAAAAGAGGATGCTTATATCCAGAGAATTAGTTGACTTTCACCTGACCTAAAGGTAAGATAAGGAGATGACCATCTCTTCAAGTAGCTTGACCTGTACTGCGCCTTCTTAATATGTTTTGCTTGTGATGATGTCTGTTGATTTAGTGGAAATATACATTACACCTGCCCCCTGCCATACTCCACTTCTCATATGTTTCCTAGTATTTGAAAAATGAACAGCAAAGGGTGCCTTATCTGTAAGGTCTTACCACTAGCAAACCTTTGCCTGAGAAAGCAGCTATAGCAGCTTTTTTAAGTTCACATCTCAAGATTTATGTTAAATGAACTTGGCAAGATTTTGCCTAGGAGCTGAAAAATCAAACTTACTGGCCTGCATGAAATTTTATTAACTGAAATCTCATCAATCCTTTTGCTGACCACATCCCCAGAAACAGGCAGCTGAGCTCCTGGGCAGCTCTGTGACCAAGCAGAACTGAGTCAGCTGTCAGCTTGCTCATGAAGGGGAACCTCCAGAGAGGAGTACAGTTCCCTTAGCAAACGCAGCAGTGCCTCGGAGTGTATATCATCCATAACCATTCCATAAACTGGCATCTCTTCCATCTCCTACCCATTTTTAACTCTAATAAAAGGTATTTTGATCTGAAAAAGGAGATTGACAATGTTGGCTTTACTTTCCTACATTTGGAATTGCAATGCCTTCCTACGGCATCTAGAGATGTTGCAGGTGTAAATCCTACCCACACACAAAAATGGCTAATAACCTTTGTCCACTGAGAATGGCCTTAGAGAGATCAGTCTGAGCCTGCACTTCATTCTGACAAGTTATGGGCACAAATGATTGAACGGGGGATGTGTTTACAAGGCACCTAACAGTATTTGTCAAAGGCTTATAAAAAGACTAGAAGCCCGGAGTATGAAATTCATGCACAGTTAGGGTCCCCAGGCCTGGCCAGCCATCAGGGCTGATCAGGTTCCCCGCCTCCCCGCCTCCCGCCTCTTCCTTTTCTTGCTCCCTCAGCACCCTGCCTGCTGCTGCTAGTCACCTGTCATGTTCCGCGCTGCCCCCTGGTGATCAGCACACGTCATAGCAAGCGATCAAAATCTCGTTCTCCTGATCGAACTCCCGAGGGGGAACTTTGCATATTAGCCTTTTATATATAACCTAGTATAGATGACTGTTTCAAATCAGAGCTCATTTGAATAGTTAGTCAACAATAAAAGGATCACTTTAAAGATGGTTAAACTTAACCCCTAAAGTCACAATTTTCAATTACCATGGCTTATTTGGAGGAAAGGCAATTATTCAACGTGAGTCATTATCTTTATTTTAGTAAGACTCCCCTCCCCCCCCCGAATCTAATGAAGTCTCTTAAAAATTACAGCATAAAACACATAAAATTAGAAGAGGATTAAACTTCATGGAGTTTTACTACTGGTTTTTATGATAAGTAGTTTCCACATTATATTTAAATTGGCTTGCATTTCTTTACGGACTCATTAACATGCTGAGAGCCAAATCATGTGGTCATAAACAGTCACCGTGACTTTTACTAGTTGCTAATGCTGCAACCATTATAAAATTTTTTCAATAAATTTTTGGAAGAAAAAGACATTATTATAAACTCAAAACCAGCTGATTTAATAACTGTTTTCACATGAAATATAATAAAAATATTATTTCATATAGCACACTTTATGTGATGCCATAGTGCAGGGGTCCTCAAACTTTTTAAAAAGGGGGCCAGTTCACTGTCCCTCAGACCGTTGGAGGGCCAGACTATAGTTTAAAAAAAAACTATGAACAAATTCCTATGCACATTGCACATATCTTATTTTGAAGTAATAAGACAAAACAGGAACAAATACAATATTTGTATTTGCATGTGGCCCGAGGGCCGTAGTTTGAGGACCCCTGCCATAGTGTGTTGCCTCTTGTTCAAAGATAACTGAGACAGCCCTAGCCGGCTTGGCTCCTTGGATAGAGCGTCAGCCTGCGGACTGAAGGGTCCCAGGTTCGATTCTGGCAAAGGGCACATGCCTGGGTTGCGGGCTCGATCCCCAGTGGGGGGCATGCAAGA
>NW_005371219.1:12079485-12085669 GCF_000412655.1 Myotis brandtii | reverse complement strand
AAGATAACTGAAACAAAGGTAATAACCAGACTTGATCTATTCATTTAAAGATTCACAAATACATGTAATTTATAAAATAAGGAAGCAAGAGTATAGTTCTAAGATAAATCCAGTATTTAAAATTCTTTTTTTTTTTTTACTAATTTTAAAATGAATTAGTATATAGTGTGACTGTAATAGATTTGCTTATGTGAAATGGTAGGAAAAGAGTTGGTTTTGTCCAACTTTATATTTAGGCCAAATTTAAATTATCATTTAACACATCCAGAATATTCTTCTCTATCTTAGGACATCAATTGTATATATTTTAATACCATCAATTCAGCAGGAACTTATATGCTACCACATGGTTCCCTAATTACTTCACACATCTTTTAACCAAAAATGTTAAAAGCTAACATGTATTTAGTACTTACCAAGCACTAGTCCACATTTTTAGTGTGTATGTGTATTAATCACATTTAATCCTCACAAAAACCTTATGAGTGAGGTCTTGTTATTATTCTAGTTTTATAGAATTAAAAACAGATACAGACATGTTGGGTAACTTGCCAATCATTTCATAGCCAGTTAGTGGTAGAGTCAAACTCTAAATACAGTTCGTCTAATTACAACCAAAGCATCTTCTTGTGAAGCTAATTGAAGAGTGATTTTTTTTGCATCCACATAGGAATTTTTTGGAACAGAGAGAATGGGAGAGTCGAATTTAGACTCCCCTCAGCAGTCTCCTTTTAATCTTGCAAGCAACCTTTTGAGCATAACTTTGAATTTTCAGGAATGAAAAGTCTCTGATATTAGAAGCAATATTAAAGTTTTCAATAAAGTTCTAGTAACCATCTCAATCTAATATTTATTTGTAAAGTGAATACAATAAAATATATAAGATAAATATGTGGCAAACATCAAAAGAAGGAAATAATTATATGAAATACTTAAACTCATGAATACATATAGGATATATATAATGGTTAGAAGTGGACCAGAAATTTCACTAACATCCTAAAGACAGAGTCAAACATAATCAGAAATGATTCTCAGGCAACAGGATAAAAATAAGAAGTTCTCAGAAGAAAGCTGATTTTTACCAGAACAGAACAACTTTTTCAGCACCTCATAAATATAGCAATGAACCATATTTATTTTAACACATCTACTATAAAATCAATATTCTTGATCCAACTAATCATCACAAAGTTAATTACTGTAACTTTCGGTTTTCAATTCTAAAATTATAAGCGCATAAGATAAATGTAAGCTCACTTTCAAATAATATTTCAGTAATATGATTAACTTTTAATAAGAACTTGTCATTGCAGTGTTAGAGGTCTAGAATTTCTGTGCAGAATTTGTGAAGGTGATAGTTTTCATTGTTTACAAGAAGAAGATAAAAATGCTTTGACAGTTGACAGAAAGATGAGTTTTTGTTTTTTAAATTCAAACTCTAAAATTTGATAATTTGTAACAAATATTTTTTAATTCTTAAAAAAGTTAAGATTGTTGCATAATCTTATCAAGGAAAATTATTAATGCTAAAATTTATGAAAATGTGTAATCTAAAATATGATGGATCTGTAGAGCTCTTTTGGAATAAAAATTTTAAATAAACTTCAATTAAATATGCCAATCCCATAATGTTTATTTTTAATAATAGTGTTATTATAACATGACAGAATGATGATTCCTTCACATTAATTATCATTTTATATTAATATTTGCATAGTTTATAAGCAGCATTTTCATTATAATTTTATATTAATATTTGCATAGTTTATAAGCAGTGTTTTCATGCTATTTTATTTTCTAGGAATAAACTCTATTATGTAAATGTCTTTTAATCTAGATTAATAGGGTCATTCATGTGTGATTTGGAAAGTAATTATGTTACACATAATTTAAATAGAATGTTGCTTTTAGCCTTCCTTACCATATGCCCCACATAAATATATCTCACTGATTTTTGGAGATGATGGTCAAGATGATCACAAAAGTTTGCTCTTACTGTGGATAATATTTCTGGAAAAGTACATACTGTATATCATATTTAATTATAGTTAAAAGTCTGTTTAAAGAATTCCTTAATACAGCAGAAAACTGACCTTTCAAAATTAATTCCAGCAGAGTAACAACAAGAAAAAGATTTAGAAGGCCATCATCTTTATTTTAGAAGATTTATTATCATTGCCACCTTCATTCTGAGTTACTTTCAAAGGTATCTCTGTCATCTTGTCCATGACTTCTGATGTTATGACTGTCTCCTGGCCCTAATTTACTCCTGGAATGAACTGCTAAAAGTGAAATGTAAAAATGGCCAAATCCCTAGATATTCCCTTAAGGCAATCTAATTTGTAAATACAGCATTGATTCCACTCTAAGAGATTCTTTAGGAAGAAGTAAACATTTTTGAGAGGGGTAATTTAGTTGTTCACAGAAGCATGAGAATTAGGGAAGGAAAGAAGTAAACAGAAGTGCCTTGTAAAAGGAGGCTGCAGTGAATTATGTAAGTACTAGAGGCCCAATGCAGAAATTCATGCAAGAGTAGGCCTTCCTTCCCCCAGCTGCCGGCACCAGCTTCCCTCTGGCACCCGGGACCAGGGCTTCCCTCGCAGCCCTGGCTTCATCTGGAAGGACATCCAGTCTAATTAGCATATTATACTTTTATTATTATCGATTTTTTAAATAGGTTGGTATAATTATATTTGTTTTAATAATATTTTTTTTCTTCTCTACATTTCTAGTACATAGGTCTAAAGTGGGACTTAATTTTGGAGGGTCTTGGAGAGCAAAGGCCAAAATGTATACCATTCTTTCTCAATGTGTTCTAGTCAATCTCTAATGCAACCAGGCTCTTAATTGTTACTTTATGATAGTGTTTACTCCTTTAAAGTTTCCGAGAAAGTTTTTCGTTATAAAGTTCCAGTCACTTTAAGACATAGCATAAATTTTTAGCAATTTTATTTACCATACGAAGCAATGCCAGTCTGCAATTCTTGAAATTTAAATTATGCTTCATCTGAAAACAACCAAACTCCTAATGTGATATAATTGCAAAATTAGTCCAAAAGATGTTTTAAATTTTAGAAATAAATTATGCTACAAGGAGTTTCACACTTAAGACACCAATTCATCTTTTGCATACACTTCTGAAGCAAATACAAGCAAAATCTCTGAGCAAAATTATGCTCTCAGTAACTGAATACTAATTCAGGTCAAATATATGTTTCACACATGAAAAAGAATTAGTAATATGACCAGTGAGATTATTTTTCTTCATGCTTAACCAACCAATTCTAAAAAACTAATAAAAATCAAGTGGAGAACCTAATGAAAATACTTTGCTTTAAAACTTAACAGTGACAATAAACTACATGCAATCTGAATTTAGACAAACTGAAAAAATAAAAAGCTAAAACATTGAGAATTAGGAATCACTAATTTAATTAAATGACATGTATCTTTGCCTCATGAGTTAACCATTAGGCATTTAATACGCATATATTGTGTGATCTTTAATTTAATTTTATTTTGGTTTACATTTAAATTTATTGTTTAAGTTAATGAAAAGATTAAGTTATATAATGACTAATTTGTTGGAGTACATCAATGCCAAGCAACCTTTACAAAAGTCTTAACAAGCCCAATAAATTAAAAAGTAGAAACATTTTTCTCACTGAATTGTATTATCTACTTTTCCTTACATAGGGTCGGGTTTTTTTTACACATGTGATGCACCCAAAGCTGACTGATGCAAATATTTTAAGTGGCTTGAAGCAGTGAGTCCAGGACATTTAACACAGGAGGAATATCTACCTGCCATGGTTTTAAGTGATATAGTAAAAACTCACCAACTCTCTCTCCAGTTCCCAAATCACTGCACCTTTTTATATGTATAAGCTTTATTCTGGTCTTATTTTCTTCATAATTGAGCCATAATTACCTGAACCATCACATTATTCACTTTCTCCCTTACCTAACGTGTCTTTCCATCTTATCTTTTCATCACACATGCTATGTAAAACCACCACAACCATAAATAATCTAACCAGTATAAATCTCCAGCTTTTTGCTGAACAAAAAACACCAGAAATGTATGTATTGAGTTCATTACAATTCCCTGGACTATTATTCTAACCTGACCCTAAATGTTGTTTATAATATTTTTATTTTGTATCTCCTTACTAACTCTCCCAGTTTCCTTAATTTTCACCCCAAATTCATCTCTCCAGACTGCCTACATCCTTTTCATTCTATAGAAAGAAATTTATCTTGGACATTATTGAAATAAATAGGAACCATTCCATAAGAACTCTCTCAACTTCCTTCTGCAGTACCTCTAAATTTTATATCATGACCATTAAATGCCATGACCTTTTTTGGCATTTTCTCAAAATCAAGATACTACCTGCTAGCCCACATCCATGTTTAGTGGTTGCTTATACAGGAAGAGAGTACACTTTGCAGCTTTACTAGCATTTTGAAGCCAACGGAAAGAATGTCTTGCTCTACAGAGTATCTATATATATAAAAAACCCTAATATGCAAATAGACGAAACGGCGGAATAACTGAACTGGTCACTATGATGTGCGCTGATCACCAGGGGGGTTTGCATGTAGAACATGGCTGCCATTGGCAGCAGGCGGCAGAGCAGGAACATGGTAGGCATTGGCCATGGCAGGATGGTGGAACAGGTGAGCCAGGTGACAGACCAATGCGGGGCACCAGTAGCTGCCACTGGGGCGAGCCTCTGGTGGTTACTGAAAATTCATTGCTCCTGCGCGTCGTGGTCCCACCAGCCCTCGCACCTGCTGCTGAGCCAGGTGACAGACCAATGCGGGGCACCAGTAGCTGCCACTGGGGCGAGCTTCTGGTGGTTACTGAAAATTCATTGTTCCTGCGCGTCGTGGTCCCACCGGCCCTCGCACCTGCTGCTGGCACCGGCCCCGCTTGCGCCTGGTGCCGGCACCCATTGCTGGCCCCGGCACCCATTGCTGGCCCCAATCACTTGGCGCCATCAGTGGGTATGAGCAGTAGCTGCCGACTCCTATCACCTCTTAAGGCTTCTCCACCTCCCACAGCTCCTGAGGGGCGATTGGGGCCAGCAGCCGCCTCTCACACCTGCTGCTGGTTCTGGCCCCAATTGCTTTGCACCATCAGCGGGGACCAGGGACCGTGGCAGGATGGGCCGGGCGGGTGCATGGAGGATGGGCCGAGCCCCGCCCCTGTGCCCACCACAGCCTCACAATCCACAGTTCCTTTCAAGGTGCATGAATTTGTGCACTGGGCCTCTAGTTAAATATAAAATAAAATGTTTAAAAATCAAGTCTTTTAGTTTTTAAGCATCCACACAGAAACTACTTCGACCATGTGGTTATGGTTTTACTTTGCTCCTCAGTTCCCACAAGTTCAGAAAATATCTACACTAATAAAAGAGAAACATGGTAATTGGCGTATGACCGCTACCCTTCCCATTGGCTAATCAGTGTATCCTTATGCAAATTAACTGTCAGCCAAGATGGCGGCCGGCAGCCATGCACTGAAAGGAACAGGGAGGCTTGCTTGCTCCAGTGACTGCGGACTCCAACGTTCCCCGCCGGACTTGCCGGCCTCTCAGCTGAAACTCTAAGCAACTATGTTGCAAATAATGGTTCTGGCCCCAATTGCTTTGCACCATCAGCGGGGACCAGGGACCGTGGCAGGATGGGCCGGGCGGGTGCATGGAGGATGGGCCGAGCCCCGCCCCTGTGCCCACCACAGCCTCACAATCCACAGTTCCTTTCAAGGTGCATGAATTTGTGCACTGGGCCTCTAGTTAAATATAAAATAAAATGTTTAAAAATCAAGTCTTTTAGTTTTTAAGCATCCACACAGAAACTACTTCGACCATGTGGTTATGGTTTTACTTTGCTCCTCAGTTCCCACAAGTTCAGAAAATATAAATATAATAATGGAGATGGGATGAAGGGAGGAGAGATTAGGTGTCAATGTGCTAGACATATTCATCTCTAACTCCCCCAAAAGTGTTGCAAATTATTTAAAAATTTTTTTTTTATATTTTATTGTTTTTTTACAGAGAGGAAGGGAGAGGGATAGAGAGTTAGAAACATCGATGAGAGAGAAACATCGATCAGCTATCTCCTGCACACTCCCCACTGGGGATGCGCCTGCAACCAAGGTACATGCCCTTGA
>NW_005371219.1:12074125-12078576 GCF_000412655.1 Myotis brandtii | reverse complement strand
TTACAGAGAGGAAGGGAGAGGGATAGAGAGTTAGAAACATCGATGAGAGAGAAACATCGATCAGCTATCTCCTGCACACTCCCCACTGGGGATGCGCCTGCAACCAAGGTACATGCCCTTGACCAAAATCAAACCTGGGACCCTTCAGTCCGCAGGCCGACGTTCTATCCACTGAGCCAAACCGGTTAGGGCTGATGCAAATTATTTTATAGTCGGAAATAACTGCTTTGTATTTATAGATTAATTTCTGTAAACATAACTGACTAGGTTATTTTAACCTATTCTTCCACAAAAAATAAGTATAAATGTTGAGTAAAATATTTTATTCTACAATTCTCAAGTGTTTATTTTATTAATTTTATTATTTTATTTTATTTATTTATTTATTTTATTTAGCATTCTATATGCTAATTTGTAACCATGTTCCCCTAAGTCCATCCTGGATTCCACACTATAGTGTTAGTAACTGGAAAAGTTTACCATTTGCAGAGTGAACTTTCATTTAATAAAAACAGCTGGAAAGGACAATATATTAATACCTAATGGTGGAATATTACTTAGAGCTCATGTATGAATTTTTTCTTGTTCATAATAATAACTACCATTTATTGAATATTTTCTCTGTACCAGGCACCATACTACATTGTCTCATTTAACTTTTTAAAAATATTTTTTTATTTATTTCTGAGCGGAAAGCAGAGGGAGAGAGAGAGAGATAGACACATAAATGATGAGAGAGAATCATTGATTGACTGCCTCCTGCATGCCCCCCACTAGGGATCCAGCAACCCAGGCATGTGCCCTGTCTGGGAATCAAACCGTGACCTCCTGGTTCATAGGTCAATGCAGAATCCACCAAGCAATGCCAGCCAGGTGAATATTTTATTTTGCAACTTTCAGTTTAAGTATTTCTTCAGAAATCATACACTGATGTTTAAATAATAAGCAAAGCTTTTGTGTGTTCCCTGTGGTGTTTAAGCATGTATCTGTCACCTAATATTGAAGTGCTGTTATGGAAACATTTTGCTGATAAATAAGCATATGTTTTTCAGGAAACATTATTTGTAATTGTATAGTTCACTATTGTAAATCGTCTATTCACATTTTTATTGCAATTGTCATTATTTAATAGTTTAATTTATTCTAGCCTGAAACTTGGTTTTCAAATTCTTCAGGCAAATATTTTCATACTTAACGACTTTTATTCACATCAACCACATTTTACACAAAGAATATAAGGAAGTAATATGGCATACAATGCCTGATTCATCACAAGTTATTTAAATGTCTGGCTCACAACATGAAGATGGTAAATCATTTAAAGTAACTCAACCAGTTCCTTTACATAATAGAGAAAACAAACAGAATATGTGCATGTTATGAAAGATGAAAAGGGATAAAATAGACACTCAGAAAGAAAAGAGATAAGTAAAAAAAATGTAGGAAAAAGAAAGTTCACTGCCTATGTAACCTTTAATAACAGTATGGGGTAAAATTGAGAATGATGGCTTTCTCATTTCCCTCCAGTATAATCTCACTATTTAAAGTTCACTCTGCTTCATGTGAATAATGTATGTAGACTGACATTCCAGGACAGGAAGAAATAACATGAGCCATAGTTTAATAAGCATTAAGTGAACAATAACATTTCTTATTATATTAGAGAAGGGGAAGTAGAGTTTATCAAATTGAGTCAGTAATTATTAAGCTTTTTAAAATATCAATGCTAAGATTAAATAAACCCAATATTTTGCTACTTAATCAAGTATCAAGAAAAACATAAAATATTATTCTTTAAATGTCAATTTTTTCCATTTTATATATTTTCAGAGTTCTCTTATGTCTGGGTTTATCACACATGCAAAAACTGTCCTACTTATAGAAATTCTGTACTCCAAGTAAATTAATGATTAACAACACACACACACACACACACACACACACACACACACACACACACACACAAAGCCCCACCAATCACAAGATTGTTTCTAATATTAAAGATCATTAGGAAAGTAGTGTTGTAACACCTCATGTATCAAGTACTGTAAAGCAGTAGGAATAGTTAACATAAATAAACTTTCAAAATATCTGAAACTTCTGACTTAAGTTAAAATACAGTTTCTTTTATATGTCCTAATACTTGTGTTTTATATTAAGTTTTGCTATCTTAAGTTTTTGTACCTTGTACTTCTTTGTCAAATTATTAGCTAGCCTTGACAATTGAATTTCCATATATATTTCAAAGTCAGTTTTCCTATTTTTATTAAAAACCTGCTGTCATTTGTATTGTGATAGCATTTGTTTATACATAAATTTGGAGGAAATCAACATTTTATAATATTGAATCTTTCCATATATAAATGCACACAAATACATCCATTTATTTAGACAATCATAACATATCTATATTTCATTGTTCTCCTTATAGATACCTTTTATATCTTTAAATTCATATAATTTTTTAAAGTTTATCACCTTCCCACACTTCTCATTTAAAAATGCCTTGTGGTGAGATCTCATGAAGCTTTCAGATGTAGGTATTTGCCTATCCACATTCGGTACATACTGAACATGAAAAATGAGAATTTATCCTAGTACCATTTCTCTCTTTATATCCCACCAAAAAAGCTATTCTGGTAGTTGCATAGTTCAGGAAACATATGGACTAGAGCCATTTTTATAAAACCCAGATATTTAAAATAAATTATTAGAAACAAGGAATCTTGAAAAAAAAACAACATTGAAAGCTTGACTTAAACCAGGGTTTTTATTATTTCTTGCTGCTTTTACTATATCACTTCAAAATGTTCATTTCTGCCATTTTAAAGCAAACTGTTATTGTTTTATGTTAAAATATTTTAAAATCCATAGTAATTATGAATATTAATAATCTATCTTACACTCTTTGCATTTTTATATTTTATAAATAAAAATCCCCCACCCTGTGTGACCATCAGGTAGTGTTACCTCTAATCCTTTCAGTGACTCTATCCATGTTCCCCACTTATTTCTTTGCTACATTTGCTGCCCAACACTAAGCTGAATGACTTAACCAGGATCCTCTGCAGACTGCCGGAGTCCTTTCTGTCCATCTTTCCCCTTTCTGGTGCTCTGTCCTGTGAACTCTACCCACCTTGTCTCTAGGTTCAAGGTGTCCACTGGTTTCTGATGGTTTCCCACTCCCTGCAGCATAACCGGAAAACTCCTCCACAATAGTAAAATGGAGTAAATGTGTTTCCCACTGCTCAGGTAAATGTAATTTATTGCTTGATGTCCAATGTGTTGAAACTGTCCTTTAATATATTTGCCTGTTTTGGTTTATTTGTTTCAAGTAGGAGAGTGATTTCTAGCCCCTGTTAATTTCATTATTTCCTGAATCTGAACAATTAAGGTTTTATTAAAAATTAAGCTAATAATAGTTTTCAATGGACAACTAGAAGGAAATACTAGTATGCCATCTATTAGAAAAAAACTCATATACTGGAGCATTTATATGACATATTTATACTGTCTTGTTATGAAAAACTTTCTCAATTGATATACAAATCATGTCATTGAGTCAATAGAGTGATAATTAGAATATGAAAAATAACAAAGTAATAAAGATGTATTGTGATAGCAAAGTAATACCAGTGTAAATGGTATCCTTATTCTTTACTGCTCATAAATAATGATGTAATGATATCCTACAATAGCAGATAAATAGTTCACAATCAATTTTAAAATAATCCTAATATTAATTGAATAACACTTTATATAATTTTTATCCTAATATTATTCTTACTAAAATATTTTGACATCTTTGTCTTTGACTAATAAAAACTGAGATAGCTTCTCTTACCACATTTTATCTGCTTCACTAAACCATGACTCAAAATTTTTGTATTAAATGTTCAACAAATGCAAAATTTATATCTTCAAGCATATTTACTTCATATAAAAAATCAGTTAATAAATATGTTAATTAATATATTTGTTTAATTTGTACTGGTTTTCTCTGAATCAGACAAATGTCAATAACTTATATTTAAGATTTTACCTCAGAAAGTAAATGTTTGATTTAATCTATAACATTATTTATTGCAAGGCCTTCATAAAATGCTTTTTTAGTGTATTATTATCAAAGGGATTAATTAATCATTGTGGCTACCTGTATAGTTTATTATAAGAATGGAGGGTTTGGAATCCTAGAAGACTTGGAATAACAGAATTAGATTTTTATGATTAAAATATTTAAATCTAATTATTTTTATTATATTTGTGATTTCATATGCAACATAGATAGAAGGCAAGGCATTACTATGATCTTTCAAGAAAAATTATTCCAATGAGTTTAACCCAGTGGTTGGCAAACTCATTAGTCAACAGAGCCAAATATCAACAGTACAACGATTGAAATTTCTTTTGAGAGCCAAATATTTTAAACTTAAACTATACAGGTAGGTACA
>NW_005371219.1:12063934-12073785 GCF_000412655.1 Myotis brandtii | reverse complement strand
GCCTAATCGCCCCTAACTGCACCCCCTGCCAGCCTGATCACCCCTAACCACCTCTGCCTGCCGGCCTAATCGCCCCTAACTGCACCCCCTGCCAGCCTGGTCACCCCCAACTGCCCAACCCTGCTGGCCTGGTCGCCCCACACAGCCTGCTGTTCAGTCATTTGGTCATCCCTCACTAAGCCCCTGCCGGCCTGGTCGCCCCAAACAGCCTACTGTTCGGTTGTTACTGTTACTGTGACAGCATCCCGGGCAATTTACATATTATATTATATACTATTTATATATTATATACTATTATTAGTATAGATAAGAAGAAGCAAAGATGAGTTAATGAAGGCAGTATGAAAATTCTGACATTTTACTTCAAAGAGGCAAAAGAAATAATACAGTGTCTGTAATTCCATATTTTTTCAATTCACGGATATTTTTCCTTAAAATACTACCCTATAAATTTGTTTAACATTTGTAATCATCTTATTGAGGATATTACGAGAATGAAAGCAAATATTAACTTTGTCTATATTCTACAACATGTTTCTAAAATGCATATTATAACATGGAATAATATGATATTTTAAGATATATGCTAATAATTTTATAAACATATATGACTCATACACAAAAATAATATACTGGTGGTATTAATAAAAATTTTAAGGTCAGAAACATAAATAATTCTGAGAAAGGACAACTCACACTATAAATGGTTCACTTTTTCAGCCTTCAGGTCTTAACTTCAATGACACCTCCCCATAGAGCGATTTTCTGATTATTCTTTCTAAATATAAGTCTCCTGACCCCTTGTCAGTCTATTCAACATGTTATTTTCAGAGTCTAGCAGAATGCTTCATATACATTAGTGATATGATTAGCAAAATTTCCATTTGTTATTCCTGTCAAAAAAAATGACTCATGAATTCACCAGAATAGTAAAAGCAAGGCAATAAAATTGTGGATATGTAGTATAAATTTATAGATATCTTTGAGTAGTATATTTTAAATGGTAATATATTGCTACTTTTGAAGTTATTTATACAAATTTGGTGAATATTGCTGAATGTTTTACTGTAAGTAGCATTTCTACTTTATTATTTTGATTTCCTTTGCTCTAGAAACTACTCCAAAATATATCTCCTGAGTTAAATTTTAAAGTATAAGTCACATACCAGATTTATATATTTCATAACTTTAGTCTTTAATGTATTTTACATGTGGTTTACAAAAGAAATATATGAGTAATGTCATTAAATATTCAATATTTAATCAATGGAACACTTGAAAATATAAGATAAATGCAAATCTGATGTTACACTCACAATTTATTCAGTAATTATTCAGAGTATGTAAATTTTTATGGAAAATAACCCTCAGAAAAGAAATGAAAAGAAGCTGATTCAATATGAAATATTTTCTTTGTGCAACACTTTCAAATTTTTCATTATGATTTGAAAAAATTTAATAATATCAATTTTAAAGAAACTCAACTTGGAAAATACATTGAAAGCCATAATAATTGAAAGAATGATTTATGGTCTTGAACAGGTTAAATTCAATGTATTGTTATGACCTAAAAAGAAAATTGCTAAGCCGGCAGTTTGTTACTAAAATATATGCATTAAACATCAAAGTAACCAAACTCATTTAGGAGAACTACACTGATTGTAAGGAAAAACTTGTTTTGGTTCCTGTTGTTAAGGTTCTATAGCAGGGGTCCTCAAACTTTTTAAACAGGGGGCCAGTTCACTGTCCCTCAGACCGTTGGAGGGCCGGACTATAGTTTAAAAAAAAAAAAACTATGAACAAATTCCTATGCACACTGCACATATCTTATTTTGAAGTAAAAAAACAAAACGGGAACAAATACAATATTTGTATTTGCATGTGGCCCGTGGGCCGTAGTTTGAGGACCCCTGTTCTCTAGAGTTTCTTTTCCTATAGCATTATATTATCAAGCATGTGAGGATAAAAGATGAACAATAAATGAATGAATGCAAAGATAAAAATCCACACACATTAGCTCAAGTGAAAAGCAATTTCTGTTTGTGTCCAAAAGAATCTAAATTCCATGAAAAACTAAACCACATGCTTCAGGAAAATATTAAATAGGAAACCCCTAATGGTGTGAGCATCCAGACATTCTGATCAATCATCTAGAAGCAGCCCAATCACAATTCAAAATCTCCAGGAAAAAAATCCATTGGGCCAGATCATAAGTAGAAGTTGTGACTTAAAAAAATATTTTAACAAACATAAAATTTGAAACTGAAAGATATTTATATGTTTTCTTTAGGTATTTAGGTACCATAAGTATTAAATTATTAATGATAATACTAATTTAATTAGTAGATGCTTAGCATGCTTCTAAGCGTATTAAATATTATCTCATTTAGTTTTTTTTTACAAAAACATTAAGAGGCAGGTACTATAATTATTCCCATTTTTTCCACAGGAAAAAAAATGAAGCAAAAATTCTTACATAATTTTCCCAGGGCACATAACTTAGTGCGGGTTGGTGGCGTACCAGAAAAGCTAGCACTGCGTCCATTGTCACACTGGCAAGAAAATCTCCTGACCTCACATTCAGTAGGCTTTAAATGGCATCACCAGGCATAAGATCACACGGCTGTAATCTGTGTGAAAATAAGCCCCATTTTCCCCACCTGACTCCTCTGTTATGCTGAATCTCAGTCTTGATATTTCCCAGGAAATAAATAACCCTACACATAGACAATGGGGTCACAGTCACCATTCTTTCACAAATCAGAATTCTGTATGAGTCTAAACCATAAATAGCATATACAGTATGTAATATCAGTACCTAGTATTCTTTCTCTCCCATGAAAGTAAGAAGATTGTGTATAAAAGTTTCAAGCATTTCAAAATATAAGTTTTTTTAAAATGTTCTTTGTCAAAGGTAGTCCCAAATAACATTATCTGAGACTTGGCTTTTGTTTCACTTCTTAAGGTACTTCGTCCTCGTACAATCAAGCCAAGTTGTACATGTCATCCAGAGTAACCTCTCATTATCGCCACAGTCACAAATTGGGTTATATCTTTTTATTGTTATGCCTAACTTTCCCATTAAGTTTGTATTATTTTTGGAAAAAATATATTAAATCTCTATTGCCTAGGACAGCACTTGATCAGTAAGTGTTTATTATTAAATTGAATGTGTAAATTTATTAATTTGTGGTGGATTCTTAATTTATTCAGTTGTTTACTTAACATTTACTAAATAGCTATTGCTTTAGAAAACAACCTTGGTGCTTGGAGGGAAAGATGAAGTGACTATAAACTGGTTTAGGGGAGATGAATAAAACAAAATAATTTAGTGAATTAACTACGGAAATATGCAGTATGTGAATCAAATCCATAACACTCAATAACAAAAAGTACGAATTTAAGTATATTTTTATATAAACACTTTTGATTTTAAGATGGCATTACATTTATGGAAACTTTATAAGTATTTACATGTTTAACTACATTTTGACCTGCAAAACCCTATCTTTTAAATTGTCTGCATTCTTACTTAATCCTTTATAATAAAATAAATTAACTTCATTTACATTTATAATTTGAGAAACTGATTTTATACATAAATTGCACTATAATTGATTTACAAAGATAAGTAGTCTTCAGTGGTCCATTCAGATTGATGACATTCATCAGTATATTGTTGGAATAAACAGAGATTTATATATTTCTTTATAAAAAATTATTCAATTTTCCAATAGGCATAACAAAAGATTATAGATTAGCACATACATACATATACAGACACATAATCTTTATAGCCCTCCTTATTTATTCTTTTTCACATCCCAATGTGTATCCATTCATTACCATTATTTTTTTAGTAACACAAAGGAACCTGGGTGTATAAAATTAAGGACACCATATGAAAAGCCTGAATATTTTTCAAAATAGAATAATTATTCTTTTTCACATCCCAATGTGTATCCATTCATTATTTTTTTTAGTAATTCAAAGGAACCTGGGTGTATAAAATTAAGGCCACCATATGAAAAGCCTGAATATTTTACAAAATAGAATACACTCAGTATTATCTTTTATTGTTAAT
This sequence comes from Myotis brandtii, assembly GCF_000412655.1. Lineage (NCBI taxonomy): Eukaryota > Metazoa > Chordata > Mammalia > Chiroptera > Vespertilionidae > Myotis > Myotis brandtii. Next base: position 12,069,701 of record NW_005371219.1, on the reverse strand, counting down.
TTAAGGTATTATTTACGTATTAATGTCTCAGTGGTAGGTCTAAGAAATTTTTTTCTCTGTCAGAAGTAGTTTTCTAGTCTTTACTTTCCAAATAGTAAAATGGTCTTGACAAATCACTGATCATCTTAATATTTAAGTTCCCTAAAATAAATAGGAAATTGCTATTACTTTTTTTATGTCCTTCACTTCCCCCATAAAATATTCTTAAATAAGAAAGGATATTCAGAAGTATTATGAACATTGCTTATTATAAATTCCCTTGTCTGTCTGAGTATGTGTATTCTCTTCCTTCTACATAATTTTATCTTTTCTTTTACTATACACTGTGTCCATAAAGTTCTTTCTTCCATCCATATTCAAGATACAACTTCTTTTACTTTGCAACTTTGCACCCTCACATAATCTTTTGATCATAATTTAAAAGCACCTTAGAGAAATATCTGATTGTTTATTTATTATATTTACAGAAGTTTCATGTGAGATGCCCTGAAAAACATTTCCCATTGTGACCCTACCATACAGTTAAATAACTTTGCTGTACACCAGAATTAATACAAAATAATATTAAATGTAAAAAATGAATATATATGTTAGGGTCACTAAAGGAGGAGTGCATGAGACCAAAAGTCGTAAGGGATTATAAATTCATTAGATCATCTGCAAACCAGAGGGCTGCCCAAAATGGCATCAGCAGCCAGGAACTGGGGAGTCATAGCTTTTAAGGGACTCTAGGCGGGATTTTTCGGTGGAAATTCTATTCTCTGGGTGGGTGGGATCTTGGGAAAGTCCGGAGGAGAAAGATACTGGTCTTAGCAAATGGAATGTGGTCTATGCAAAAGGGAAAGTCAGTTGCGAAATAATATACAGGTTAGTTTCCCAGGGGAGAGAGTTATGGAGTTGATTATTTGATCAGGCCTAACAATATTTTTTTGAGTAAATAAAAACAATCACTACCTTAAAAATTTAGATTAATATACATATGTGCTGTTTTCTAAGATGCATTTTTTTAATATAGTACTTTTAGGTACTGCAGGAAATTTAGAAGATAGGAATAAGTGCTGATTTAATCATTTATTTTCAGCCTAAGGCTACTCTAAAGTAAACAAAGTTGAGGAAACAGGAAAATTCTTATAAAAAGTCTGTAAGAAAGAACACATGCATTTTCAGTGCTTAAAAATCAAATTCCCTGAAATTCCAGTCTTGCATAACTTTAAAATGATAAATATATATGCTTGCCAAAATGTATTCCGACATATAAAATGTATTCTAATCTCTTCTTCCCTTGAAAATTTATCTGCTAAGTGAAACTTCTTTAGATCATTAGGCAAATAAAATCTATTTAAATGTGTCATTGTGTTTGTATAGTTAAAGAAACCTAGTAGTTTCTTATCATATTAAATAAAATATGTAGTAATATTTATAATTTATTAAATGCCTATTGAATATATGCAAGCCACCCCCATATGTTATTCTTTCAGATATCACTTAATTTCATGTATATCACACTGATGAGAAATACATAATTAATATTTCACTAATGGGAAAAGGAAGGCATATGAAGAGAAGTACCTTGCCTAGGCCACATAGTATGAGGCACTGAATTAAGACTGGAGTCCAGGACTATTACAAGTCATTGCTCCTACAATGTCCATGTTTTCCATCTACAATGAAGATGTTTTGTCAGCCAACCTCTCAGAGGTCAAATCTTTTATGTAGGTTATCAAATTTTATATGTAAGCAAATTCACACTACTGGGCTTCCAGACATCATGTGGGACTCTGAGCTGGGATTCTCTCGATAGATCATGCCGGTTCTCTACTAGGGAATGTGAGAAGACAAAATGGCAGGACTCTTGCATACTCTTGCCAGCCTATCAATTAATCCCCCAAGAATACCATACTAGACCTTTTTTACTATAAACATTTTTTTATTGAAAAATTGGACTAATTTCAGAAAGAAATGATGATGGAGAAAAAGGACAATTTTTCAGCACTTTATAAGTAACCCAGGAGAAGTGGGTGCTTAAATACTTGGCATTCATATTTGCTTGTTTGTTTTAACATGGTTTTTCTATCAGTCAAGTTTAAGAAACAAATCCTAGACATCCATCTGTTACTATTTAACTGTCCAGTTCAGAGATGATAATGAAAACTTGTCTTTCCATATCTAGGATCATGAGGAAAATTTGAAATATCCTATTAAGTGCCTTATGACAAGTTCAAATAAAAGAAAGATGGGAACTTACCAAAATGAGATGGGTTCTGAGATCAATTTCTGGGGAACGTGGAACACTGCACTTCAGTAATGGAGAGGGGATTTGCTTCTTTGAAGGTTTTTGAGCAGCATTGGTGCCCAGGACTCAAGAGTTATATGAGAAGCCTTTGAATAATATAAACAATTTAATTAAAATTTGTTTAAATATTAATAATAAAATATGAATATATAGCTTTATGATTATATATTGAAACATATTTATAAATGTAAAACAAATCATAAAGTCAATGACATTCAATTTGCAACATCATTTTAATGTGACAAAATATGCTGTCCTACTGACTTGTTTCAGCATGTTTAGGCCACTAAACGTGTCATATGTGATTAAATTCTCTCAACTTTTCTCTTTATTTGAATTACTGTGAACACTGCTATGCCTCAGGGTCCATAAACTAGGAAGAATCTTCTTTATGCGTCTACCTCTGACCTTGCCCATCATTCTGCACCAATTCATATTGTGTGACTATGATGCTCTAAAAAACAATGTCAAGTCAGGCCCTGAAGCAGCATGATTGTATGTAATTATAAGTTTTCTTCTTGATGACCCATAATGTGGTTATATATATTTAGAATATAATAAAAATAAAATTATTCTCATAGGAAACATGTGAAAGCCCAGTTTGGAGAACACATAGAAAATTCACACAATAATAATAGAGATTCAGCTTCTTAATTTTTTTTTTAATTTGGACTATAGAAAAAAAAACATACATTTTGTGTAAATCTGATAATGCAACTGGGGTTCAGTTTATTTTCTAGTGAACAGAATATTTTCAGACATCAAATATTACTTAACCTTTTCTACAGAAAGTAATTTAATTATAAATTATAAAATCATCTCTCATATGTGTATTCCCAAAAGCATTTGGTGTTAACGCTATCATAATGCTTTCTACACTTTATTACTATTGTCTCCTGGCTTAGTGAAATCCTTAATACCAAAATGTATATTCTTCAAGAGTAAGCACCATTAATGTGAAAAAGTACCTACTTTAATATCTGATATACACTGGCACTAATTAAATATTTAGGAAATAATTAATAGTCTATTTGAAACAATATACACCCAAATCCTATTTGTAAAAGGGCTTACCATACATTTTTAAATAAACATAAACTTTCAATTTTTAAATAAACATAAAGTTTCAATTTGTCTGCATTATAATCTTTGCTCTGTAGGTGGTAAACTCCAATGTAATAAATCATCATTACCTATTCCATTTCTTAGTAGATTTAACAAATTTGACTTAAAAATGGTAGAAGGCTACTACTGCCATATGTTCCATTTTGAGAGTTCTAAGTGCTTCTAATTTTTTGCCATTAGCAGTGTACTGAGAAAGGCACAATTATGTACTGAGCACAACTGTTAAAGCTGTAGCAACAGGCACAGATGGGATTCTCCCAAGTGTCTCTCTTTTTAATATCAATATATTTTCTGCCCTCAGGCATTCATTCCTTTTAGACTATTCCCTGTAAGGCCTATGAAGCATAAAAGTTTTACCTATTTTTTTCCTTAAATATTAAACCTGAGAAAACATATAAGACGTCTCATTCTTATTAGACTCTATAATGCCTTTGTATCTTTAGATAAACTACCTTATGTTAAATAACTATTAAAAAATGTCTCTGGGCGTTCCAGAGTTCTAAAATAGTATATTATCCCATTCCATTTTAATGTTATTTAAAGGGGGGATTTGACAGGGAAGAGATGCTATAAGTTTATATGGATTGCTTAATAAAGACTTGCAGTTATCTTTACATGGTGAAAAAAATTTCTTGTGATGAAACACAGCTGTAAATTAGGTCTTCTTTCTTTGGCATGTTAACATGCAGTCCACATAAAGATTAAAAGTAATTTAAAGCACTTGTGACAGTTTTCTGTATTCATCCAAAAGAAGAAACATTTACACCTCGCTCTCTGTGTTTAAGAAAAATAGTCTCACAAAGATAGTTGGCACCACCCAAGTTAGCAGCTTATTAAAATTCAATAGAAAAGGAACAAATCCATTTTTAAGAAAAATAAGAAAAAATGTGAAATGAATGTTTACTTCTCTGCAGCACTCAGACTTAGTTTCTAGAGAATTAAAAATTAGAAATTCTGGCCTAAAATGTTGGTTAATTACACATATTACTACTCAGTTATACTTAGTTGCATCTAATTTTCACACTGACATTTTAATAAAAGGGCAAGTATTTGAAAAAAACACCTTTTTATTAATTGAGCCCCAACCCTCTTGTGTAATTTTTATGGTATTTTTCCAGCAGTTCATACTGACAAAAAAACATGAGTCATATGTTATCTGTATGCATAAAAAAATACATTCAGGTGTCTTAAAAATGATGTACCTGAAATAAGTAAAAATCACCAATGATATACATTGAGTGGCCAGATTATTATGACCACCTGACGTTTGTAGGCAAATTAGCTATAATTTCTCGCTGAAGTTGCTAGAGGGCCAGACCATTATAAATAGGGAAGCAGGTTGTTTACCACGACAGTAGAAGTGATTTTTTTCTGAAGATATGGGTAAACAATTCTATTTAACAGCCTTAGAAAGTTAAGATGAAATCATTAAAGTAAGCCCTAATCCAATTTTTCAAAGACTTTACTTCCAAATAAGATCAACTTCACAGATACCAAGGGTTAGGATTACAACATGTTTTCTTGGGGGAGGAACACTTTAAAACTACAATAATATACTAAAGATAGTATGTTAAATTTTGGTTAGTCTCAGTTTTCCAAACTAGTTTCCTATATCTAAGAAAAGAAAAGAGAATTTCCTTTCTAAGTTATGATTTTAGTGTTAATTTTTACAGGGTTCTAGATATATAGAAAAAAAAAGCTCTTTATTTTGGGATATGATGCATACTATTATACATGGTAAATATAGAAGAAAAAAAAACACCAAGGCATTTTAGTCACTAAATACAGTTTCTAATTTTTATATATTTCCCCTTTCTTTTACTTTTTCAAATGTTTTTTTTTCAATCTTTAATTTCTTTATTGATTAAGGTATTACATTATGTGACCTCAACCCCCCATAACCACCACCCCCCCACTCATGCTCTCATCCCCCTGTTGTCTGTGTCCATTGGTTTGGCTTATATGTATGCATACAAGTCCTTTGGTTGATCTCTCCCCCTTACCCCCACCCTCCCCTACTTTCCCTCTGAGGTCTGACAATCTGATCGCTGCTTCTCTGTCTCTGGATCTGTCCCTGTTCATCAGTCTATGTTGTTCACTGTATTCCACAAATGAGTGAGATCATGTGGTATTTATCTTTCTCTGACTGGCTTATTTCACTTAGCATAATGCTCTATAGTTCCATCCATGCTGTTGCAAATGGTAAAAACTCCTTTTTACTGCAGCATAGTATTCCATTGTGTAGATGTACCACTGTTTTTTAATCTACTCATCTGCTGATGTGCACTTAGGCTGTTTCCAAATCTTAGCTATGGTGAATTGTGCTGCTATGAACATAGGGGCACATAT
>NW_005371219.1:12061672-12063744 GCF_000412655.1 Myotis brandtii | reverse complement strand
TAAGGGGGAGAGATCAACCAAAGGACTTATATGAAAGCATATAGGCCTAATCAATGGACACAGACAACAGGGGGATGAGGGCATGAGTGGGGGGATGAGGGGTAACGTGGGGATAAGGATACATATGTAATAACTTAATAAAAAATTAAAATACAAAAAATAAAATAGCAATTCGGGAATTACTATAATTCTTTGAATAAAAAAATAAAAGACACTTTAGATTTACCTATATTTTTCATCTATAGAATTTTTTTTATATATAACGTTTGGTGAAATCACTTATTTTTCCTAGTAATTGCTGATTTAGATTAACTGTAGTGTCATTAATTTGATTATGTAAAAATTGATTATTATGTACTTTTAAATAAGATTTTAACATGAATATCTAAATCATTTGATCGCTATTGCTCTGATATGTACCTGAAAGTAATGAAAACTCAGTTAACTTAGGCTCTTTAGGCAGACTGCTGAATTCTGTGGTTTCATCTATTTCAAAATTATCTAGATTCTTCTATTTCAGTTGTTTATTTAATAATGTCTTACACTTCTATGTTAAGTATGCTTCAATAAGGTTGTTCATTAAAAAAACCAAATATACTACAATAACTCTGTTAAAAAGAAACAAAGAGCCCTGACCGGTTTGGCTCAGTGGATGGAGCGTCGGCCTGCGGCCTGAAGGGTCCCGGGTTCGATTCCAGTCAAGGGCATGTACCTTGGTTGTGGGCACATCCCCACTGGGGGGTTGTGCAGGAGGCAGCTGATCGATGTTTCTCTCTCATCGATGTTTCGAACTCTCTGTCCCTCTCCCTTCCTCTCTGTAAAAGATCAATAAAATATATTTTAAAAAAAGGAAAAAAAAGAAACAAAGAGAAGGGAGAAATTATAGGTGAAGAAAGTCCTTTAAAAACACAAACCAAAACAAACAAAACCAAAAAAAAAAATCACTAACAATACCAAATGTCCATCATGACATGGGGCACTTAGAATATTCAGACATTCATAATTTTTAATGGTACAATTATGGATAACTATTTGACATTTTTTTTCAAAATTACTCATTCTCCTATTGTGTAACCCAATACTTAAAACTCTCAGGCATTTTCCCAACAGAAGTTAAGTATATTCTGCTAAAAAAAAAGTTGCAAAATACTATTTATAGCAGCCTTATTCACAATTGTCAAAACAATGAACATAATCTCAATAACTATCAACAAAAAAAGTAGAGAAATTGTATATTTATACAATACATTACTACTCAATAATTTTAAAAAGGAACTACAGGTAAACACAAAAATATAATGAATCTCAAAACAATGTGTAAAGTAAAAGAAGCCAGAACATTTTATGAAATTCAATATAAGCAAACTCATCCACATGTTATTTGGGAATTGGGCAGGGACTTGAATGACAAGGGATAATAATAACTTTTTTAGGATCATGGATTTATTCTTTAACCTGTTCAGTGTGCAGAGTAGAAGAATTTTTGCAGTTTTCAAAATTCAATGAATCACGACTTAAGATAACTATATTTTATTGTATGAAAATTATACCTCAATGGAATAACCATGCATATTATATAAAATTAACTATATAATTATCACTACATATGCAATTATATATTAATTTCTCTTAATTTTTATTTTGAGCAGAGATTTTCCTGTTGTACAAGGCATATCAATACGTTATGTTTGTGCACTTTTTCCCTTTCTCTTATGTTCATCTATATTCTGAGACTGAAAATGTTTAAAAGTACCTATTTCAAAGACCCTACCACTAGTATTTTTCATTGTAGAAGTATACAATTATTCTCCTGTGCCATACTAGATCTTGCAAACCTCTATGCACTAAGATCCCTTTTCTAGATATGCCACACAGTATTTCTTCCCTCTGGGCTGCTAAATCTTTCAGGTTTTCATTGGGAAATTGGGCATTATCTTTTCCGGACACAGATTCACAAATACATTTACCCTGTCACCTCCCTGAGACATGGATGACCAAGTTGGCTTCATGTTTCTTCTCTGTGTGAGCCATCCATTCATTCTCATTCTCATTCTCATTCTCATTCTCATTCA
>NW_005371219.1:12049751-12061525 GCF_000412655.1 Myotis brandtii | reverse complement strand
TCTCTCTCTCTCTCTCTCTCTCTCTCTCTCTCTCTCTCTCACACACACACACACACACACACACACACACACCTATCTATATTTTCCTTTACTTCCCTGATGACCATCTTAGTCCATTTGGGCTGCTGTAACCAAATACCATAGACTGGGTGGCTCATAAACAATGGGAATTTTTTTCTCCTAGTTCTGGAGGACAAAGAGTCCAAGATCAAGTCACCGGCAAATCTGGTGTCTGGTGAGGGCACACTTTCTGGTTCAGAGACTGCGGTCTTCTCATTGTGTCCCAAATGGCTGAAGAGGCAAGGAAGCTCTCTGGAGTCTCTTTTATTAGAGCACTAATCCCAAACATGAAGGTTTAACCCTCCCAAAGCCTCCCCTCTAGTACCATCACATTAGGGATTAGGTTTCAACACAGGAATTTTGATGGAACACAGTCAGTCTATAAGTCTACAGCATCAGCTTTTTTTTTTTCATTTACAAAGATATACTAATTTCTATTGTTGTGACAGGGAGTTGGAGATTACCTCTTATTCATCATATTTTTCCTGAAACTTTTCTGTCTCTATGAGCCCTTTTCATTTTCTAAGAATTACATATTGTAAGCTGAGACTACTTATTAAAAAATGTTAACAAGTGATTCTTCTTTATCTTTGATTTAGCTGTCATTTCCCTCCATGAAATACTGAGCACTGACTGCTAAATATTTTTCCTGAAACTTTTCTGTCTCTATGAGCCCTTTCTATTTTCTAAGAATTACATATTGTATCTAAAAAATGTTAACAAGTGATTCTTCTTTATCTTTGAGTTAGCTGTCATTTCCCTCCATGAAATACTGAGCACAGACTGCTAATAAAAAAAGTTAACATTTCATTTCTATTCCTAAATTATATATTATTGTTTTCCAAAACCATTCCAGAATGCATTACTTACCAAATCTCCATATGAACTTTTCAATATGTTATTGATGGAGTTATTTCTATGGTTATTTTAAATTACTATGTCCAAAACTCCTTTTATTTAACCTCGTAGAAAATCAGTACCCAATTATGCTTGACATTTATCCATTTCTCATCATCCTTATAGTCAGTGCTTATCTCTTACTTTGTCCTATGATCATCATTTGTAATCTTCCCACTTTAAAGTCAAAACTTTGTGGTTCTTTAAACATGCCATAAACTTCATCTCCTTTGGAACATTACACATTCAGTTCCTTCTATATAGAATGCTCATTTCTTTTCTCAGTAATTAACTCCTACATATTCTTTGAGTCTCATCTTAGATGCCATTTTCACTGTGAAGTTTTCCAAGATACTCAACGAGAGATTATATGTCCCTTCTGTGGATTGCCTTGCCCTCTTAAACTAAGGAGCATAATAGTTCTTATTGCATTTTAATGGCATATTATCTGTCTCTCCCACTAGGAATTTGAGGGTAGAAACTATCTCACTTATTGTAGCACTCCCAATATTTAAAAATAACCTTCATAATGAGTATTTAACAGTATTAGTTGAAGCAATTAATGAATAAGAAAAGTACAATTAAAAAATCCAGAGAGCCTGGCCTACATGGCTCACTGGTTGAGGGTCAACCTATGAACCAGGAGGTCACGGTTAGATTCCCAGTCAGGGCACATGGCCAGGTTACAGGCTCCATCCCCAGTGTGGGGTGTGCAGGAGGCGGCTGATCAATGATTCTCTCTCATCATTGATGTTTCTCTCTCTCCCTCTACCTTCCTCTCTGAAATCAATAAAAATATATTTTTAAAAAATTCAGATGAAAGTTAGAAATCAAGATTATTTATTTCATATATATTTCACTAAGTATAACACCAAATATTAAGATAAAGCATGAGTGTAACTTTTCTGATTATATTGCAATACAAATTAAGTATTTGCTCTTTGTGTACTTTTAACTTTATCTAATCATGTAGGTATAGTGCAGAGGGTTTTGTTGTTGTTAATTTAACATGCATAATTCCATGTTTCAAGTTCTAGATTATTCTCTACTGATTATTATAAAAGCAATATTGAGGTGTTATCTGTTATATGGAGAGACGAGATGGACTGCTAAGTTGATCTGTTACCATTATCCAGGTATAGTGTGCAGTCTTCTACCCACACTTAAAAAAGTATATAATAATAAAAAAAGTATATAATCTAAGAATTTCTTACATTACATAAATTATCCATAAAAAATATAAAGTGTCCTTACAATTTTCTTATACAGATCCAAGTGATTAAATTATTTTAATGTCAGCTAAATAACTGTCAAATGTAAAACAGGATTTGACATAGTTGTTTAAAATTTGTCATTCAGGTTTTAGTTGTATTATTTTAAAAAGGCAACAAAGAAATTTCAGTACAAATTTAGCCAAAATAAAAGCATGTGGTGTTTTTTGTTTTGTTTTTTAACTTCCATGACTAAATTTTTCCTTTTGTGACCTAAGGCAAACCTTTCGTTTTTCATATTCACCATAAGGTTGATGGGTGAACAGATGGATTGAGTACACCATTGGGTGTCCTTTCAGCTGTCTGCAATTCTCTGAATCACCATTGGATAATAAAGTGAAAATGGAAATGTCAGAGCTTTGCACATCCAAGTCAAACAATGCTGTATTCTACATTGTTAGAAGTTCAATTTAGGAAGTTCTACTGCAAATTCTTATATTTAGAATACTTGTAAAGATATAATTTGGCTTCTTTTGCATCTAACCATGTATAGAGCAAAGCATTTCAGGATAACTCAAATGTCATACAGATGCATGCCAGCTATTTAGTTTTAAATGTCTGCATAGAAGGTTGACATTGAATGACTTAATTATCTTAATTATTGATTACAATTTTTAAAATATCACAGCAATCAGCAATAAGAAGCTGAGACTACTTATTACTCTTAATATATTCACCTGTTATTAAGATGTTGATTAGGCAAAATAGATCATCAACAGAACTAAGTTTAACTTTTGTTATACTCAGAATTAATATCTAATTATTTACTCTGTCATTAATCATATATTATTAATACCAAGGCCAATCCTCACTTTCAGAATTAAAATTGCTGATATGTACTAAACTTACAAAGACATTTGCAGGGACAATATTCTCAATATAGAACATACAAAAATTACTTTTATTGATTATATAACTAAAGACTTTAGTCTCTATATCACAAACATTCATATTTTTTTCCAGTGTATATATGTTTCTTACATATCACTTATTTGTCTGTATTGAATCCATAATACTTATGGAAAGCATATTGGTAAATATAGCATTTGGTCACTTTTCAGTATAATCATCTATATATATAAAAGGCTAATATGCTAAGTGTCCCTCCACCGGTCTGACTGGTCGCTATGATGTGCACTGACCACCAGGGGTCCGGTGCTCAACGCAGGAGCTACCAGGCTGCTCTGACTTGGCAGTAGCGGTTCTCAGGTGATGTACCCCAAAGCCAGAGAGGAGGGAGCCCGATTCCTCATGGGTCCCGCGATTCCACCTTCAGCCACGGTTTATGCTGTTGCTGGGGCACTGCTGGCCCTGAATCTGGTTCACTAAACACTTGCATTTGCATTCCACAACCTGTATGACAGCAACTTTGCAGAGTGCCCTCTTGCACTCTGGGACCTCTTGGGGGATGTCAGAGAGCCAGTTTCAGCTCGATCTCCACAGGCCAGGCCGAGGGACCCTACCTGCCTGAAGGACCCCGCTCACTCCGAAGACGCCGGGGAGGGACTATGGGAGGTTGGCTCCAGGGTATGTCTGGCCCATCTTATCCAGTTTCACCCCTCTGGCCACCTTCTAATTAATTTCCTTGTAATGTGTATGAATCCGTGCACCAGGTCATTGGTGTGTAGATAATATTCCAAATATATTTGAGCAGCAATCACAAACTTTCCAAAAGAAGGTTAGAAAATTACAGACTGAGTAACTGGGCCCAAACATATCTGAATTCTATACTGGTTCTGTCACTTTATAATGTATGACCTTAAACAAATTACTTGACACTACTTTGTCCTCATCAATACACACATAATAATATCCATTTCTCTGTGTTATTGAGAAAATTTAAAAGAATTATTGATGTAAAGTGCAGTTCAGAAAGTCAATAAATAAATAGGCTACATTTGTCTTTAAGAAAAGGAAAAAGGAAGAGATTACTGAGGTTTAAAGTTAAGAGAATAATATTGTCTTTTGAATGTTGAATTATAAAACCAATATGTGTCTTATTGACACAGGGATAGCAAAATTACTAGAAAAAAAACAAAATTTAGTCTGTATGAACTTGAATGTGTTATCTTAGTCAAAAGGAGAATGAGGAGGCAAAGATGGGGTTCAAGACTTAAGTTTAAGAAGCAAGCATCAGCCATGTCCATCTAAGCTGTCTCCAAGAGAAGAGGGAGGTATCACATATAGGCTAAATCTTCCTAGCCAATGCCTTTTGGATCTATTGAAAAATGATTTCAGAAGTCTAGGTATATGTGTCATATGCACTTAGACATTTGGTTCATCTCTATGTTCATGCTCATTCAAATTTTACTTCATGGTTGTAATTCAGCTTCTCATTTAAGTGTTCCATAGAATGAACAAACATTATTTACATAGCCTTTAAGAAATCTTATTATTTTATGACAGCTTAAATTTTTTTTTTACTGTCATTAATATACTATTGGCAGAAAAATATTTGAAGGGTAGGAGATGGTAATTTTGCCTGTCTTGAGAGTTATCTCAATCCTAGAAAAGATATTGAAATATTAAGTTTATATATACATAAATATATAATACATAAAATATATGTATATATCAATTTATATAAAGATGTAAATATAGATATGCCAATAAACTCTTCTCTGTGGACTTAGGTTGTACTTTATTATTTTTATTTGGGATCATAGTTTTTGTAGCACTGAACTTCACAGGGATATTACAAAAATGTTACTGTAAATCAAGGGTGCCCTCCTGCCTCAACAACATCCCCATTCACATATTGGACCAGAAAATTTAAACACCCTTCATTATCTGATTGTTAAGAGATAAATAATTGATCCAAACAAGTAAATAAGTATTTCCCTTCAGCAGGAACAAAAGTTGATACACTCATTTCTTGATTTTTCTAATTGGTTAATTTTGCAGTGTTCCTCTTCATGTAGTCTAGAGCTTTCACTGCTCATATAGTCAACAGTGCTCATTCCTTTAAAACAGAGAGACTTGATTTCTACATAATCTACGGAGCAATCTTGCAAGCATTGAGTTTTCTGCTTTTGTTATCTAGTAACATGTGTGTGTGTGTGTGTGTGTGTGTGTGTGCGTGTGTGTGAAAAGAGGATAATTTCTATCATCATCATGCGAGGAATCTGTCATCACTGTTTCTGTTTTCTAATTTATTCCAGAAGGATTCCTTTGTTTTTGCAAGGTAGAGCAATAGGTGATTGGTGTAGGGGAAGAGTAGCTAGTCTCGAGATAGGTATGAACATCCAGAGGTCTCAAGCATGAGTGTGTGTGTGTGTGTGTGTGTGTGTGTGTGTGTGTGTGTGTGTGTGTGAGAGAGAGAGAGAGAGAGAGAGAGAGAGGTTCTGAGCAAATTCGTTTTCTAAGAAATGTGAAGGTGAGCAGGTTAAGAATGATGAACTAAGAAGTTTGATATTTATCATGGAATCAGAGATAAGTCAGAGAAGCACTTTAAGCAGTAAAGTCTTGATTAGATTAATATCTTATCATGTTAACTCATATCAACAAGGACAATTGATTGGTAAGCGGGATTGGGAAGTATTAAATAAACAGTTTTAGAGTAACACTAGGTGATAATAAGGACAATGAGAACATAAAATTGGGAGCTATTTATTTTCCACATCAGATTTGATTCAGTTTCTTACAATAATGAGAGGACGGAGAAATACCCACTGTACACACTGAACACTATTCACAAAGCAGCTTCCTGTGTCCCAATTTTTCTAACTCTGGGAATTGCAGCCATTTAATACTTCCTCATGTTACCTCTATGATGTTACCTCTATGATGTAGTAAATATTATAGTCTTTATTCTTTATTTAGAGTATACTTAGTCAACAATTTCTTTGTATAGCAACTCAAATCTCAGTTTGCAGTTTTTAATTTTAGGTAGATAAGGCTAACTTCTTGAGCATGAGTTATGACTGGAATACCCCATCATCTTTATTGTAAATAACTGCAGCTAGTACTGGTTCTTTCTGACTCATACACACCCAGGCCAATAACATTTAATTCTTACTCAGCTATAGCCCATTTATTCAATTCCTAGCTAATGTTTCCTACTTTGTACTGACCCTCCCACCTCTATTTTTTTCTAAATTTTTTTTATTTTTCTCTCTAATCGTACTCGTCTCAGTTGAACTGCTTCCTATATCCCATGACTCTATTGAATATTGTGTGTGTGTGTGTGTGTGTGTGTGTGTGTGAGAGAGAGAGAGAGAGAGAGAGAGAGAGAGAGAAAGAGAGAGAGATGCACCCTAAATGGACCAGTATAGGGAGATGCAGTCCAGAAGGTTAAAATATCTTTATAATAACATTAATGTATTATTTCATTTTTAACGCATTTTTATTCTCTCATGAGTGTACAGTGGAGTGTTCCACAGATTACATGGCATATTCACAACTACCATGGCCATATTTTCTCTATGCATTTCAAATAATGGTATTGCATCAGATGGATTACAGAGTGAAACATGAACATTCAGCTTGCTTCTATGAAGCTAAACACTAGAGGGAGTTCAAAACTGTAGAGCAATGTGTGTTTCTTACATTTGTGAAAACACTATTTTGCATCAAATATTTCTGAAAACATATAGTGGATTTTTGCAATATTTTATACTGTTCTTAGTTTTAATTTCTAATAGAGTAAATATTAATAAATATAACAAGTGTTCCTCTTCATGTAGTCTAGAGCTCTCACTACTCATATAGTCAACAGTACTCATTCCTCTATAACAGAGACTTTATTTCCACATAATCTATGGAGCAGTCTTGCAAGCATTGAGTTTTCTGCTTTTGTTATCTAGTTTCCTCTTGTTAAACTTCTAGTTTCCTCAATAATTTTTAATAGTATAAAAGGTCCTTGTATGCTAAAAGTTTGAGAACAATATCCTGAACGACACTTAGAACTCTAAGAATTTAACATCCTTGTTATAGACACTGGTATCTTCCAAGTATATAACTATTGTAAAATATGACAGAGACTGAATTCTTCCCCATCAACTGCTATGTTGTAACCATGCAATATATCTTCTCTACAGGATATCAATACTGTTCGTATTAGAAAGCATCATAGGAATGGTTAGGAAGAAAAGTGAGCCTGTGTGTAATTCTCATCATTTTCAGAGCACCATCTAGCTAGACTTTTAACTGAGAAATCTTTAAATGTTGCTTTATATCATCAGCTAACGGCAATTAGGAAGTTCATGCTGAGTTGGTGCAACCCCAATTTTGAAGATAGATATGGTTAAGAACAAGTAGCAAGCATAATCTCAAGATAAGGATATCAAGATAAT
Organism: Myotis brandtii; assembly: GCF_000412655.1. Lineage (NCBI taxonomy): Eukaryota > Metazoa > Chordata > Mammalia > Chiroptera > Vespertilionidae > Myotis > Myotis brandtii. The sequence goes on along the minus strand of NW_005371219.1, from coordinate 12,054,003 downwards.
ATAAAAGCAATAAATAAAAAATGAATATATTATTTTCATGAAAAAAATCTCAATGAAGTAGATTTTAAATATCTCCATCAGAATACATGAATCCTTTTCTTTATACCTTGACTCATATAGTTATTTTTGATGATTTCAAAATCCACATAAAATATAAATGTAATACCTTGGTCACTCAGGTCCTTGACCTTCCTAGCTTCATATGTCATGTCTTTCACTTCAAGCAAGCATTCTCATGTAGGCTCATGTTATTACCTTTTCCACACTACTTCTAAACCACAATTTCAACTATCCTAATGAGAGAATGAATTCTAATTTTATATTAGGAGACTCATTACAACAGTAGCTGAGTGATTTTCCTAAGTCCACTTTCTATTTTCAACACCCTCTAAGACATGTTGACATAATGTCTACTAATTATGTGTTCAGTCTATCACCCTTATTTCTGTAGCAAATCACTTAAAAAATGCTATATCATCTGTTCATACTCTGGGTCCCTGAACCTTGTCCTGGGTCATTACTTAGCTGAATGTCATGTGTTCTCAAAATCTGTCTCTGTCCTTAACAAATATGGCCTTTTCTCTGCCTCTTTCCCCACATGGAGAAACTCTTGATTCCTTAGGAAACTGAAAGTCATACTTTCCCACCTTCAATCCCTCCACATCCACTTCTTTGTTTTTATTCCTCACAAATCTTAGCAAGTTCCTACGCAAAGCTATATCTTGTCATCACCTCACTATCTTATGAATCTTTCTTTTTCTTTTTAAATGGTCTTATTTTAGAATGGGTTACTTCCAATGAGTACCAACATTCTTCATTTCTTGCATCTATGTTTGCTTTTATGTTTCTGTGCTATATTTAATCTTGATGAGTATCCATACATTCTTATTCCCTCAGCTTGTGTCCATTAGCTTAGCATGGATGGGTACAATCTAGTTGGCCTTTCCTTTGTTTCCATCACTGTTTCCTCTTCTTTTCTACCTTTCAATAACAAGTAAATTGCCCTCTCTATATAAAGTTGCCTTTCTATGTATATTTACATCTATATCACCTATATTTATATTCATATCTATCACCTATGTTTTTTCTTCAATATCATCAGGCTGAATTTTTCATCTCAATTACTGTCCTCAACAATAGCTGTTTGAAGTTTTTTGTTTCATCTTAGTATGTTTTTCACCTCCCTTATTCAACTGTTTCTATTGGGATCTCATTGGACCATTTTACCTTCTACTTCAGAGAGAAAAGGGAGTTACATGCCAGTAAGTAATTGAACTTTGCTTTACTCTATTTTCAAACTTTCCCCTTCAACTTTCTTCTTTTTTCTCTTCTCATTCCTTTCCCAAAATATGAGGAGGCATTTCTCATTTACCCTAGTGATTTAATACACATACATTTATTATATATGTTTATTATATTTAATATATAGACTAAATCACTAGGTAAATAAATTAGTATATCTATATAATCAAAACATACTTATTGTCAGCTTACAAAAACAGAGACATATAAAAATTTAAGATGAATAGGCATCTCTACCAACCCAGAAATAACTGATATTTTAATTTGTATATTATTTCTTCTCAGGGTTTACTAAAATACTTTTTTAAATAGTAAATTTAATTATAGGTTTTATACATGCTTTTTTGTCCTGTTATTGTCATTTAAACTAAGTCATATGCTCTAGAGACCATTCATTCCAGCCAGACTTGCTCCAAGCATTTATTCATTGCATCATTTAATCTTTACAAGAACCCAGTATAATAACTGTTATAGATGAGTGTCTTGAGGCTCAGAGAGGGAAGTGATTTGTTCATGGCAACAGAATTACTAAGTAACTGAGCTAACATTCAAATCCTGGGTCTTAGTACTAGTGCATCAGTGTTCTTCCCACTATCATACACAACAAAGAGTAAGGGGGCAGGTGACGAAAGAAACAAAAGAACCATAAGCCAGGAGATAGTTGGCAAGTGAAAGGTCACAGACAAGCTCAAGAATCAATGTATGATATTAATAACACAGTGTATGACACTGGAAACAGAGAATGGACCATCAACAATTTTATACACCAAAACTAATAGAGTGAAATAAATTATATTTCTGTAGTGCCTTATAGGATTTGTGAGTGTGAGTGTGTGTATATTGCATCACATGGCAATGGCCCACTGCCAGTCTGCCAATCCGAGTCAATAATATTACATGGTGATAGGTCAAGTGACTATATATGAAGACAAGCAGCAAGAAATTCTGACAGAGAAACAACTTCACACTCATCAATATCTTTATACAAAAACAATTACCTCCTTCTAATCAACCTCTCTCTCTCCTAATTCTTGTCCAGGAATATAATACCTACTTTGCAAGAAATTCTGACAGAGAAACAACTTCACACTCATCAACCTCTTTGCACAAAAACAATTACCTCCTTCTAATCAACCTCTCTCCTAATTCTTGTCCAGGAATACAGTACCTTCTTTGTACTGTTTTTGATGGTGTATATGTTTTCAATATATGCATAACACATTATAGATACATATATATTTGCATACATATTTTCCCATTATTATCAATGTTATAATATAAACTTAAACTTTAAGATTTCATAACTGACTTTCAAATTTTGTATTGCTAAATCTAAGCATTCAGGCAGAAATTATAGCTTTAATCTTCTAATCAAGTGTCCAGGGTTTCAGGTACTGCAGAACCACAGAACTTCAGCAGATGGTACTTTGCAATTAATATAAATTTAGAAAGCAGAATGCGGACTGTATAATAGCATTTTCTTTGCCTATTATTAGGTATTAAATTTTACTCATGTACTGCTTTAAAAAATTACTTTACACTCTACCACCTTTGACCTTTCAGGAGATTAGGAAATTAGAAGTTATTGAGTGAGGAGATCCAACAAAATTACAATTAGAGAAACCTCTGAATGCTGCATGTAATTGAATTTATCCACAAGCCAAAAATCAATGCAGTCATCCAGAAACACACCAAATGTGACATTCGGCTTTTTCTGCTTTATAAAGCCTAATTGATATTGGAGAAAATAAATGAGAAAAATAGGCAGTCTTATAGTAAGAGTCTCTAGGGATATATCAAATAGCCATTCAGAGTAATTCATATGTCTTAATACCCATTGATGGCAGCAATTGAGACTAACTTCTTTCTGATCCAGCTCTTACAATTTCTCCTTCCATTCCTATGGGCAATGTAAAAAAGAAGACATCTAATTAGTGGTCGGATATTGACATACGATAGTTTTTGATATATCTACTTTGGGACTAAAAGTTAAAAAAAGGTGACAGCTAATGGATTAAAGTAAGTTTTTTATATAGTTTAAAAATAATTAGGTAAATAGTGACATCTATGTTACAGCAAAATGACATTTTCTTTAAAAAAAAATCTAAGGATAATGTCAGAGGTCACATCATCTCATTTCTAAGTTTTGTTGATATAACACTTTTGCTCTTGTTTCCCACTCAAATAGACTATCCTTCTTTACGCATATACAGATATGCATACATTTCCAAATTGCACCCGCACTAAAAGGCCCAGTTACCTTCACTGCCAAATGGATGTGGAACTCTCCTTACCACTGACTACTTTAGCAAGTATATCTACATGGGAATTAATTAGTTTCTATCTACATAGTAATAGTATTATTGAAAGTACTAATGATAGTCTGCAAACTTGCCTAGAAGAGTGGAGCTCAATAATCTTATTTATTTTTAATGTCTGATAATCAAAAATTTTAGGGAGAGCTGTTTTCAATAATAATTTCCCTAATATCCTAAAGTCAAGTGAAGGTACTCTTATTGCTTTCATTATACCCTATAAATATACATTGTAAGATATAACATATGTTTTAAATTTAGGGTTTATAAAAATGCCTGATGTCCTTCTATCATAAAAAGCAGATTCTCTATGCTAAAGTAGGGATATTTCCTCTTTAAAGAAGAACTTCAAATCATCTGATTCAGACATTAGAATCAGAACTATATTGCTGATTTATAGTTATACTAGAGGCCCAATGCACGAAATTCGTGCAAGAGTAGGCCTTCCTTCGACAGGCTGCGGGCAGCGGCTTCCCTCCTGCACCCGGGACCAGGCTTCGCTCAGCCCCAGCTTCATCCAGAAGGACATGCGGAATGACGTCCAGTCGAATTAGCATATTACCCTTTTATTATTATAGATACTCCCCACCCTGTCCCCCATCCTATCTAATAAAAGAGAAACATGGTAATTAGCC
>NW_005371219.1:12022287-12048904 GCF_000412655.1 Myotis brandtii | reverse complement strand
TAGGGGTGGCATCGCAACCTCCCGATCCGCCCTGCTCTGTGCATGACAGGGGGCAGCGCCCCAACTCCCCAATTGGCCCTGCTCTGAGCCCGACCAGGGGCTGCACCTAGGGATTGGGCCTGCCCTCTGCCACATGGGAGCAGGCCTAAGCCAGCAGGTCATTATCTCCTGAGGGGTCCCAGACTGCTAAAGGGCACAGGATGGGCTGAGGGATCCCCCGTCCCCCCCGAGTGCACAAATTTTTGTGCACCAGGCCTCTAGTTTGTATATAAGTTCCTTAAAGGAAAGCAATTGCATCTTCTTTACTGTTGTGTGTGTCCTCTGGGCCCAACTTAACATGGTTCTTATTTTATTCTGAATAAATATTTATTTAAATAATTACTCGTCAATGAAAAATTATATAACAACTCCATTCTCATTACTAATTATTTAGGTCTGGAAGTAATGAGTCACTACCTGAGATGTGCTTTATTTTTTATTTTTATCACATAAAACTTCATACATTTACATTTTAAACTATAACACAGCAATTAAAACTATGCTTACTAAAACTCTGCAATGGCATGTTTAATTATTGCAATGTGAAAAATTAAGAATGCCAAAATAATAAGTGTTGTATAATAATAAGCTTAATATGGTTTCTTATATCTACATATTTTTGTAAACTTGAATTCTAGGAACTATACAAATATTACTTTCAAGGTTGCAAGCTGCTTTCTGTCATGCAAGAATGATAAATTGAGTTGATCATTAGTGTAGATACTTCCTTTGGGTTATGCATTAATTTGAATGAATCATCTGTCTGCATAAATTTAAAACAAGTGCCAACATAATACTCTTGAAGAAAACTATGAAGTCACTCAATCCTGAAGAAAGATGTTCAGAAATAGTATGCTTTCTGTTTTGGTATATAAATGGTGGAGCCACACCACTACAGGCTCTAGAGATTCTTTGGATGAAAAATTCCACCCAAAATAGCCCATGTTGCTATGATTAAATTATCTATATATGAAGACTTCTGCACATTTATTACTACCATGACAAATACCATCAACTTCCAAACTTTTCTATCCTGCTTCCTACTTGGTATCGCCTATTTACTGTTTAATAATAGGCCAAACTAAAAATGGATGAAGTATTCTCAGTCTTCCACATCTCAGGAAATATAACAAGTCACCTAGATAATTAGGACCAAAAACCTGGAACAGACCCTTGACTTTCTTTTCCTTCTCTTCACTACTCTTTATTAAATACTCAGTAAGACAATTCAATCTGCAAAATATATCTGTCTGAAATCCACCCACTTCTTTCCATATTTATTACCATCACTGGACCAAAACAAAATTAGTTCTAACCTGAATTATTGCTATTGCCTTCCTGATTTCCTCTTTCACTTTTGCCTCATTGCAACCCATTCTCTATCCAAATACAACAGTGATTCTTTTTGACATGCAAATTAAGTCTGTTCAATTATTAATTAAAATACTTTAATGGATACCATTGAAATATAATCATAATATCCAGGGGTCCTTCTCTATTTCTTTTAATTCTTCTAAATCCTGTCACACATTTATAAATAGCTCTGTATTATATTCTCTCAAACTATCCAGTTTGAGTGTGCTGAGTGTATTCTATTAGGACATAGATGCACATAGGAGAATAAGAGCAGACTTCCTATAAGAAGCAATTGGCAGTCTTGTTAAATGGTCAACTCATACACATACCAAAAAAGAAATAAAAACATGCCATGAGAGATCAAAAATTAGTCTTTTTATATTCAAATAATCTACATTTTTCAATGTGTTATTTCAGTTGTATTTCATCATTTCAAAAAACCTGGTGTTAAGAATTGTGCACATTATTTCAGATATGGATGTTTGACCACTGATTAAAACATTTTCCTTTTAGTCTGATAAAAAAGACTGTCATTGCCCTGAACAGTGTGACTCAGTAGGTTGAGCATCCTCCCATGCACTAAGAGGTATGACTTTCTGTCATGGCACAAGCTCATGTTGAAGGCTCAATCCCCAGTAGGGGGCAGGAATGAGGCCGTGGATTGATGTTTCTCTCCCTCTTTATAAAATCAATAAATCATATTTTTAAAAAATATTTTTAAAAGACTATCATATTTTTTCTGATACTGATTTTGTACTTTATACCTTTACTGTAAGGCCTAAAGTACAACCATTTGTTTATGGTGTAAACTGTACTTATCTGTTTTCCAATCTATAGCACAAACTCCTTCAACACAGGAACTATTTTCTAATTTATGTTACATCTCCATGACATCTAATTTTTTTCTAAGAAATACAGAAGTAGAAAATTTAGTAGAAGGACAGGAGATTTGGCATCCCAAAATATGCATAGAACTGCAAATTAATATTAAAAAGTAATTTATTGTACCTAAACCAACTTTAATATAAAATCTACTCACTAGTTGTAATTCTTCCCTTTAGAAATACTCCACAGAGTGAACACAAACACATATGTGCATACAAAAGCACACACATATCAGCACACATTTTTGTATTCTCTCTGATAATGACTTGCTCACAAGAAGTGGGTTTCTTTTTGTCTTTTAATTTTCCATGTAGTGAGCACAAGAGATAACTTTCCTTGCGAGAAGAAGTTCTGCAAATGTCCAGCTTCTTTTTCTTGGAGTAATTTATCACAGTCACAGAGCAATAGGAAATCTATCTTCAAAATACAAGCTGTATTCCAAACACTTAATTTTCTAGGAAGTAAAGAGAAATTCAACCAAAAACAATACTTGAAATATATAAGCTGTATTACTTTGTTTTTTTTCTTCTTATATATTTAAGCATTTTGTTTTTAATAGCATACATTAATATTATTTCGAATCAATGAAAAAAATGAAAACATAAAAATAAAATTTTAATGCCTAGTTTGAGAGATAGGCACAATACCATGCTTCACATGCACATAAACATGCACACATACATGTGCACACACACACACACACACATACACACACACACTTTAATCTATAGCCACATTTGGTCTGCTTTTTAATTCCTTGTTTTTAATTGTTATTGTAATTTTTTGGAAGGAGGCAAGCAAATTCTAATGAAAGGTAACATACCTTATTAAAAAAGAAAGCAATACAAAATGAATGAAAAAAATCTCATAGAGAACCATTTGAAGAAATAATGAACTATTACCTACCCTAAGAAAAAGGTATCCAAAAGGCAACTGAGGAAAACACAATAAAAGTAGAAATTATAAAGAGAAAGGATTTTCATGGGAAATATTTTTGATATAGACAAAAAGTCTTTGTAAAGAGGAAAAAACAACAACAACATGATGTTTGAAATAACACTAGCAATCCTATATAATAAAAGCCCAATATGTAAATAAACCTAACGGCGGAATGACCAACGAAACGACTGGTCACTATGATGTGCATTGACTACCAGGGGGCAGACACTTAACGCAGGAGCTTCCCCCAGCCCACAGGCCCCAGGCCAGCCAAGGCGGGTGCGAGTGGGGGCCTCCCGGTTGCCCTGCTGGTCGCCCCGAGCAGGCGGCACTAGGCTGTCCAAGGCAGGTGCTAGCGGGGAACCCCTGATCGCCCCACCAGATGCCTCACAGATTGGCGCTAATTGCCAGCCAGGACTAGGGACCCTACCCATGCACAACTTTCATGCACCAGGCCTCTAGTTAATAAATAATTACCTTATAGAGACAAATCAATGAGCAATAAATTTGAAGTGTTATACAAGAAAATAAAGTGGTATGTGAAAGGATTTAAGAGATTATTTTTGTAGTTCATACTTTTGTAGTTTCATAGACACTAGTTTACTTTTCAGGTGAGGTGTTTGAGAAAGCATTTTTTCAGTTTTTCAGAGCATATATGTAAGGGATATAATCAGGTCTTCTTGCAAACATTGCTTTTTTATAACAATTTTATCTTTTATTTCAAAATTTCTCAGAAATTTTTATAAAATGTAAGATCAGTCAATCAGAGAGCATTTATATTTATCAACAGAAGTAGACTGAAAGACTTCTTGAGGCAAAAATCTGCTGCATTATTGTTTATAAATTTTGTAATGCATTTGAATGAAGTAAAAGACTGGAAAATTATTAACTTCAGGGATAAAATCCTATTCATATTGATGATATCTATTGCTGTCAAAATGCCAAAGATACTTAGTTGAAAGAAACAAAACGCTCACAAGTTCCTTCTGTAGCAGTTTGGAATATGAGGTTGTAATGTAGGTCAGTGTGCTTTTAAGGAACCGTCAGCTGAGACTACACAAGAAAATGGTGAGCAAACTCAAATGGTAACTTTCTAGAACCCATGGAATTTGAAATATAGTTTCTAAGACTCACTCTTTTAGCTTTCTAAGATTAATTAGGTCTTAGGAACATGAATCTTCATAGCAAAATTACACTTAAACAATGTGTTAAGTTTTAGACTTCTTTTGGGGAGATACAATTCAATCCACTACAACATGCAAAGTAATGGAAAACACCTAGCATGCCTTTTACTTGTAACTACACCTTAGTATGTTTTTTAAAAAGATAGATACTGAACAAAAGTGATGAGTGTCTGAAAGTGGTCCATGAACAAAAGCCCTTAGAAACTAAACAGAAACATAATTCAGAAAGATCCACAGCATTTAAAAATGAAAGACCTAATCCTATATGGTATTGAATCTATTACCATGAAACCACAAAATGTTTCATTTTATTTTCCAAAGCAGTACTGATATCTCTGGGAAACCAATAGAATCTATACTAATAAAAGCCTAGGTGGCCCTCACGCCCTCACGTCATCACAAGATGGCCGCCCCATGTCATCACAAGATGGCCGCCACAAGATGGCTGCCCCCACGTCATCACAAGATGGTTGCCCCAATGTCATCACAAGATGGCCGCCCCATGTCATCACAAGATGGCCGCCACAAGATGGCTGCCCTCATGTCATCACAAGATGGCCACCCCCCATTTGTCACAAGATGGCCACCACAAGATGGCCACCACAAAGATGGCTGCCACAGATAGTTGGCGGGGGGGGGGCGGCAGTTAGGGTCAACCAGGCCATCAGGGGAGAGCAGTTGGGGGTGATCGGGCCAGCAAGGGAGAGCAGTTGGGGGCGATCGGGCCAGCAGGAGAGTGGTTGGGGCGATCAGGCTGGCAGGCAGAAGCGGTTAGGGGCAATCAGGCAGGCGAGCAGTTAAGAGCCTGCAGTCCTGGATTGTGAGAGGGATGTCTCAGGTTGGAGAGGGTGCAGGATGGGCCAAGGGACGCCTCCCCCCAACAGTGCACAAATTTCCTGCACCAGGCCTCTAGTCCTTAATAAAACAACATCAGTGTATCTTTTTCAAGTATGAAATAAATAAGTTTTAAAAAAAATTTTTAAAAGAGAAGAGACTATAAATGCTTCTTTCAACATTGAGGATTCTTCACAATACAAACAGAAAGAAATTACAATTTTCTATAAAATTGTAAAAGCACTATGAATTTAGTAGCAATCATTATGCTGAGATAGAGGAAATGTGTTGTATCCATGTTTCCATATAGAAAGACTATTCCATGTTGTATATCACTGGTCCATAAATCATTAGAGCAGTTATGATCACACGTATTGACATGCCTTGCTGTTCATTTCAAGAAAATATGTAATGTGCTGAATTGAATCAGTGTTCATTATATATACTATATGCATTTTTGTGGGAGAATAGGAAGGCCAAAGGTTATCTTGCACAAAAATTCATGTCACAGAAAAGTATATGTTTTTTGTTTAGGTCACAATTATGACATAGGTCATAATATAGACTACAAAATGCAGTGGTATTGGTCCTAATGATGCTTTGGCTCTACATGTGCAATAAAAGTCATTTGTGTATGAGAAAAAAATTTTATATGTATTCCAATAATACCTAGTCTTATTCTGAAAGAAAAATAAATGATTATGACTGATGTGCTTCATTATTCATTAGTCTTTAAAAAAATAGTGAATGTGTCCTAGTTGGTTTGGCTAAGTGGATAAAGCATCAGCCTGCAGATTGCAGGGTCCCAGGTCCAATTCCAGTCAAGGGTACATGCCTGGGTTGCAGGCTCGATCCCCAGTAGAGGGTGTGAAGGAGGCAGCAGATCAATGATTTTCTCTCATCATTGATGTTTCTATCTCTCTCCTTCTCCCTTCCTCTCTGAAATCAATTTAAAAATATTTTTTTAAAAATAGTGAATGGCCAGAACTGGTTTGGCTCAGTGGATGGAGCGTCGGCCTGTGGACTGAAAGGTCCCGGGTTCGATTCCGGTCAAGGGCATGTACCTTGGTTGCGGGCACATCCCCAGTAGGAGATGTGCAGGAGGCAGCTGATCGATGTTTCTCTCTCATCGATGTTTCTGACTCTCTAGCTCTCTCCCTTCCTCTCTGTAAAAAATCAATAAAGTATATTTTAAAAAAAAATAGTGAATGTTGTAAATGGATTCAATTCTTGGTCATTGGGGATACACTTTTTCAGTATTCTGAGTAAAAATATGATCTATGTGTATACTTCTCTGCTGCTCCTCCCCCCATCCCCCATTAAACTTTCTTGGAAATTCAATGGTATATTTTAAATTGAAGAATGAGATAAAAAGATCTCTTCATAACATGAGTATAGTCACTAAAAACCATTTCTGTGAGTTCAAGTGTGGCTTGAGTGGCAAATCTCAATGATACTTTCATTATCCATATTTGCTGGAACCCTCAGGACTAAAATATCATGATTTCTTTATGTTGATAAGATAGGAAGATAATATCTTCAAAAGATTGAAGTGGGCTCTAAATAGATTGATAGCCAACAGTTTTATTCTTTCTCAACATGTCTCCTCTTATTGGTGAAAGAAACTGATGAAGTATTAAGCATATCTTAAAATCAGTCTTAATGCTGCAGGGTATTATGAAGAAATACTTTTCAGAACTTAGGGCAAAAGAAGCAGATTGGAAACATTAATTTCGTCTCCCAAGTTAAAAATTCAAAATTAGAGCTTTTGAATGAAATTCATCACTTTTGTGTCTGTTAGAGACAAGGAAATAGTTTTCAAAAGGAAGATACAATACAATTTCTGGATCTAACTGTTGTTTGAATATATCTAAACTAGAGGCCCGATACATGAAATTCGTGCAAGGGGCTCTGGCCTTGTAGCCACAGCTTCATCCGAAAGGTCGTAAGGAAGGATGTCTGGAAGGTCATCTGGTCTAATTAGCATATTACGCTTTTATTAGTATAGATATCTGATGCATTTATTCCAATCTGGATGCCATTTTCAATGACCTATACTTGCAGTGACATTTAACAGAGACACATTAGTTGAAGAAACTGACAGTAAAATATTATCAGACCTCATGGTCTTTATAAATCAACTTGAGTAGATAACTTTATTAGAGTTTACAAAATACCAATATTTTATTTATGTGATACAGTAATTCTTATGTATTAATTTAATGTTAATAGATAAAAGTGGTGATAACATATTTTTTAATTTTGTTGATTAGTAACGGTAGTTAAAAGATAACACATTTGAGCATGATTTCTCTAAAGAACATAACCTAGATTTTTTTAATATCATCACAAAACATTAAGTATGCAGAAATGTGAGGAAACTACTATCACCTGAACTATTTGATTACTTGATCAATAAAGCATGTAAGTAGGTAAAATCTAGATTAGTATATTTCAGAATGTCTCCCAGGAAACGCTAGACATCTGTTTAAGTACATTTGGGAAATTCTGCATTATGTAATGCCAAAGTGAAGAATTAAAGTGAATTTAAAAAGGCAAGATAAATTCTTCAGTTAATAATATCATAATTTCAATTAACCAAGGATTTTCAAAATACATATGTTTTTATTACATGCGGTATTTCTTTTTTATTAGCAGAAATGGTGTTCAGTGGAATATACTTTAGGAAAAATGGACTAGATTGTTGATTTCCTAATAATGGAATTTAAGGTAAACATTATACAAGTCACTCTTACATACAATATGGCAATTATTAGTTCATTAAAAAGTAGCATTTGTTTATTTGTCAGTCTATGCATCTTTTTAATTCTATCCATTCAATAAATGAGTTTGCATAATAAAACCAAACTACTAATTAAATCATAACTATTCAGCATATGTATTTATTTTATAAAAAATTTGAAATATAGTCCTTTACCTTCCTTGTCATTACTTCTTAAAGTGTAATCACATTCCATCCTTTTATATTACTGAAAATTATTTCACAAGGGCAGAAAACATCCTTATTAAAAATATAATATGCAAGTTAAAATGAAAATTTACTTCACCTAAATTATTTTCCCTCCCTATAATTAGCAGCTAATCTTATCCACACATAGCTGCAGGCTCAGAACCAGTAAATGCTTGGCTGTTGGAATGATTGGGGAACTTTACTTTCTGATAATTACAAGATATAATTACTTTGGAGCTTTTCTAAGACCTTTTAGTGATTAGGGAAGCTTTTTTTAATTCAGTCATAACATTTGTATTACTAATAAACTAAGAAGTCTTATACTCTAATAGCTAACAAATTTGAAAGAAACACCGATTCTATAAATGGTATTGCAGGCTTCAGGGGAAATCATTTAAATATTTAAAAGCACTATATTTTCCAGAATCTGACTTCACAACTTTTTCTTTATAAATATAGAATCTATTAAGATGTATAAAGTCAGTGTTACGAATATCTTTTGGGACACTGTATCTCAGAAATAACTACTAGAAAACATTTTAAAAATAAGAAGAAAATTTTCTTCTTTTTTTAGTAGCACTAAATATCCTCAACCAACCAAAAGAGAGGAGTGTTAAGAAACTGACTTCCAGGGTAATTCACACAAGAATCTGTCACTAAGGATTTGAATGCCTAAGAAGATAGGAGCAATTTTAATTTTTCCTATGATAGTGAATATGACAGGGAAATCATTGCTGAATTGTAATCTGAATATAGGAAAAACCTGAAGTAGAAAACTCATGCTAAAGTTGGGGAAAAGTAATTTGTTAAAATTTTAATGTGTTAAAATGTATGCTGAAAGCAGGTTTTGTTTTAAGTTTCTACTATCACTATGAATCAGTTGTGCATATCAGTGGCAGTAAGACAGATACCCTATGGTAAATGGAGACTTGGACATGAACAATTCACTTTGGGAAGCTGGAATACATACTATGCTATCGATCATTCCTGTAGAAGCATAAAATAAATATTGTCATGCATATTTTATTACCATTCCACAAACATGTGTAACCAAAATACGTTTACATGTACAAGAACCTCAGCCAAACTGTATTGAAGAATTCTCTTAGAAAACACTTATGTACTTGAGTGAACTTGAATACATATATGCATAACCCATGGACACAGATAATGGGGTGACAAGAGACAGGGGGCGAAGGCGGGGATGCGAGCAGTCTGGAAGAGGTTAATGAGGGGAAAAGGAGGACCTTTGTAATATTTTCAACAATAAAGATTTTTTAATTAAAATAAAAATCAATAAACATCTCCAAGTGAGGATTTAATAAAAAGCAGAACTTATACAAAGATATTAAAGTTCTCATAATAGACTCAAATAAGTACTCTTACTATATTACTAGATACTGTACATATGTACTTTCTGTGATTAGTCCTTTATTTTGATTAATTCAAACATACTTGTCTAAATCTAAATCAATGGTTATTCTAAGGTGATAAATGAGTTTCAGATTTAAATGTCTTCAACAATGTTTAGTAGCAAGATCTTGGGCCTTGAATTCTAAGTCCCTGAGTTGTACCCTCCTTATACTTACTTGGGAGTTATGTGACCTTGTTATCAACACATACCATCTGTATGTCAAGTATTGTTCTAAGAATGAAAGAAGGTGGAGGGATTAGCCAAAAGACATATATGCATAACCCATAGACACAGACAACAGTGTATGAAGGTCAGAGGGACGGGGTGGTGGAGGTGGGTCAAGGAGGGGCAGGTAGGGACTTCTGTAATAGCATCAACAATAATTATAAAGTTGTTGTTTTTTAAAATAACAGGTATCTTCTAATATTTCCAATCTGTCCCTATAAAGTTGTGTGACTAGTTTCTTAATCACATAGTTTCTTTTTAATTTGATGAGATATGTTTTTCAATGAACCTTTTAGTAAAGCCAAAAATGTTTATAATATGGGAAAAAAATATATATGTTATCTTCACTCTTCATAAGAATTGCCCATATAGATGTTATCCTTATTTTCTAGATAGTCAAAGTTCAAGAAGTTTAAATAAGTTGTTCAATGTGACAAAGCTAGTAAATGGCAGAAGTAGGACTCAAACATACATTTAACGAATTCTAAAGGCTGACTCCTTAAGATGAATCATCCTGTGAACTTCAGATTTATTAAATCGTTTAAATTAAATTGATTAAATTTCTTCATTAAATTTCTTCATTTCTCTGATTTCTAAGATTAAATTTCTTAATCCTTTAAGTTTGAATTTCTTCATGTACACAAGGAGGTAAGCCATTTCCTGTAAGCCTCATCCAGTTGTTGGATTAATTAAAAAGCATAGAAGAAAGAAAATATATATTTTATAAGTCAAGGTGATAGACAAATATCTCATTTTATTCCCTTCTAATCTAGGTCATTTTAAATAGAAATGATATTTGAATTTTATCCATTTCTTTAAAACAAAAATACTAGAAGCATGTGATACCAGTTTCATTGTCTAAAAGAAATCTTCATAATAACTACTGTATCATATGTTAGAATTGGGAAATAAATGCTATTTACTATTCAACTATAAAATACAAACTGGGGTGGGGTGGGTGCAATGAAGGCCTTGTGGGGTGGCGGGGGGTGGAAGGGAGGAGCTGTGGTAGGGTGAAGGGGGTCAGTGGGGAAAAAAGGGGACATCTGTAATATTTTTAACAATAATGATAAATTAAAAATAAGTAAAATAAAATATAGGATGATATTTTTAATATGACAAATTTTGAATTACATATAAAAATATTTTTAAAAATAAAATATTAGTTGATTTAAATCAATACTACCCTGAAAATGTTGATTTTTAATGAAAGTCATGTCAATAAAACTACTTGGCTGTATTCATAAATAATGACAAAATTCCATATTGTCTTATCACTAGCTATAGTCAAGCCTGTATCCTCAATACAAATAACTGAAGCATTAACAAAATACAGCATCTAATTCTTATATTTCAATATTGTAAACTTGATATTTATACTGCTGTTTTAATAATTGCATGAATTTTATTTTAAATTATAAAAAATCTAAAATTATATACAAATCCTATATAATAAAAACCCAGCGACCGAAATAGCGGAACGACCAGAATGAACAGAGACCAGAACAACCATGGCCCCTCGTCCCAGCTGGCCCCGCTCCCCAGTGGGGACCCGCACCCGATTGGAGGCATGGCCGGCCTGTAAACTGCCCGAGGCCCCTTGCCCTGGAGGCTCCACCCCCCTGGGGGGACCTGTACTCCAATCCAGGGCCCCATTAGGGCAGGCTGGCTGGCCCCACCTGTGTACCAGGCCTCTATGCTATATAATAAAAGGGTAATGTGCAAATTGACCCTCACAGCGGAAAAACCAGAACAACTGCTCAACCAGTCACTATGAGGTGCACTGACCACCTCTTGGTCCCTTTCCCTGGCCATCAGGCTCTGATCGCCCAATGGTGAATGGAGAACTGGGGTGGGTGGCGGCGGGGGGCAGGGCCAGTGAGTGGGTGGAACGGCTGACCTCTCGGTCCCTCCCCCGAGCCAGCAGGCTCCGATCACCCAATGGTGAACAGGGAACTGGGGGTGAGTGGCGGGGGATGCAGGCAGCGCCAGGCCAAGGCCCCTGCCCCATCGGTCGCCCCACACACAGAGGGCGACCTGCAGCAGGGGTGGGGCCGGCAAGCGGGAAGTGAGGGAAGATGGCCCTGATCGCAGGCCAGGCCTAGGGACCATACCCACACACGAATTCCATGTGCCGGGCCTCTAGTAGAATGTAAAAGCTATAGGAACGACTACTGAATTTTTTTACTTGAGCAAAATTGAAATGAGAGAAGTTCAGCACAATGAGCCACTCTTAGTACTTTGGAAATATGAGCTGTAATGTCCAATTACCTACAAAAAGAGAAAGTATAAGTTTGGCAGTGACATATTATTTCAATAATCTTTGTCACTTGTTTGCTGCAAGACCTGAATTCTGAATAAATTTAGTATTTACCTCCTAGGTTAGATATGAGGAAAATGTGTTTATTCATAAGAAGCATTTAGCAGTTTCAGAAAGATATAAAGTACTAGTAATGTACAAAAAGTTCAGGTCATTTAGAAAGCATTCTAAATGCAATTAATATTAAATAAAATATTGTTTTAAATCGTGCCATGCTATGTGAATATGAGCTTGTATTATATTGTTATATGATACTGAAAAAATTGATAAAATTGAATATCAGTATTGATAGAATATGCCCTCATTTTAATATAAAATGAACAAATATATCATTAAAGAGTGGTAAATTCCTGGACATTGTTTTAATATAGATTTTTAAATGTTCTGAAAGCCAACCCTAAAAAAGAATTTAGGTAGATGGATTCATCTAGTGTCGTTTCCTTACCAAACACAAATTATCCCACACACTTTTTAGGACATTTCCTGGATCTCCTGTTAAATTCACACATCTATCTTAGAAAATATATCAACTGGCTCAAAAGCAGACATTAGGAAGAGTATTTCTTCAGATAAGGTGGCAGGACACTAATTTTAGATTTTATTTTAAGTGGATGGGGAAGCCATTGGAAGGCTTTAAGCAAGAGCACTGCCTTATATCATTTATGCATGACAGCTCTAACCTGGCTGCAGGTGGAAAAAGGATTGTAGAGAGGCAAGAGTGGAAGCAGGAGGAATGGTTCAGGGGGAATTGTGGTCATAGAGGCTAGAAATGAAAAATAGTGGTATAGACTTTTTTAAGTGGTATAGACAGTTTCAGTTAAGTGCTGAGAAGGGCAAGTTCATTGTGGCAGAATGAGTATGAAGCAAATGTGTATGAGGGTGTAAAGCTAAACTGAATGTTTAATGTGCAGAACATTTATTTTAAAAATGCTCTTGGGATTAGCAAGTATGGAAGCAAAGAGAAAGAGACAAGATTTGGCAGTCAAACTGCAATGCAATCTCAGGGAAGGCCTCAGCCAACTTCACAGTAAGTTCTAGAGAGAAATAGTCCTTCAAACTTGTCATGAATTAGGGAGGGGCGCTATGCCTTTATATCTGAATCCCATATTGATCTGTCATGGAATGCAGGATACCCTGGAAAGAGTCATGACCTTGGGTGTGATAATTTTCTTTAGCAGAGAACTGACAGCTGATGGCTATCTTCTGGAAGTTCTCTGAGCACCAAGCTAAATAAAGGCTTCATTCCTGAAGGGAGATCTAGGTGGAGCACCACAGTGTCACTACAACATCCTAAGTCCTTACTGTTGGTCACTGAACATCATTATTCAGTGCGGTGAAAGTATGTCAATCTCACATTTTCTTCCTGTTGTGTTCTGAAATAATGGATGAAGGCAATGCTTGTTTGCTTCAGGAAGCATTCAACTGTACTTTTAGTTGTATGTCCTTCACTATGTGTAAATCGGCCTAGGGGTAGCTACCTTTGGTGGGAAGCAGAGTACTCTGATGCTTCTATTTGGACCACACTTATCACCGCCATACCATCCAGTACTTGTCTATTCACATTTTAGTCCAATTCAAATTGCTCACTTCTGGGAGACTTCGTTCATACCTACACTCTGAACTGAAGTCTTTGCTTTGAGCTTACCTAGTACTACAGGCTTTGGCAAAAGAAGGTTTACAGTTGTAAGTACATGAAACAGAGTTTATTCTTTCCTTATTATTTATTAATTATTATATTGTTTTTCATACAAACAACGGGAAACCTACTTTTACCCCGCCCTGTATTTAGAGATTAACTCTGTTATTGCATATCTCATAAAGGTAGTATTATTTTTATTTATCTTTCAGTGGAGAATAAAACCTTTGAGAGAAGGGAATCCCAATTTTCTTATGGTTACTCCAATGTAAGTATAATGCCTAATTCAAAATTGGTTTTCAATAAATACTTTCCAATTGAATAAAATGATTCAAAGCCACTGGGAATGTATTACAGATATTTTCTAACATTTTCATGCAGTTTGCAAACACTAATTCCATAAACAATAAGAATAAATTTTAACAATAAGAATATTGTTAAGCCAGCACCAGTTTGGCTCAGTGGATAGAGCATCAGCCTGCGGAATGAAATGTCCCAGATTCGATTTTGGTCAAGGGCATGTACCTTGGTTGTGGGCACATCCCCAGTGGGACATGTGCAGGGGGCAGCTGATCGATGTTTCTCTCTCATCGATGTTTCTCACTATCTATCCCTCTCCCTTCCTCTCTGTGAAAAATCAATAAAATATATATTTTTAAAAAATATATTGTTAATATCTAATATTAATAAAGTTCTGACTGTTAGAAGATATGCTAAATGATTTAAATGAATTATTGCATCTTTCTCTATAACACTGCTATTTATTACTATCATATTCAACCTCACTTTGAAAGTAAGACAGAGAAGATAACTAATTTGTCCTGGGTTTGAAAGGAAAAAATGGGGAAGTTAAATGTATTCATATTTAAATGCATACCACTCAAGGAAAGAATTTACAAAATGCTAGTCTTTACTGCATCTACTTTATTATATTTACAAAATTAAAGCAATGAATTAAGAGAACAAAAACAAAGGACTAAAAATAAGACTTTCAAATAACTAGCCTAATGCCTGGACAAATAATAATCATTTTCCATATCTATAAAAATTCAAAATCTGTAACTGATATAAGTTGACACAATTAGACATTTCATGAATATATGTTAAATATTCATTTCTCCTCTTCCTCTCCTCTTATACTCCATAATGATTTTTATATTTTTGTAAGATATTATTTTGGAAAAATGTTTTGCTTTTGAGACTATCACAATATAGGTGACTTTTTCTATCCTTTGATTTAAATCATCATGTTCTGCCCCTACTAATGTTACTTTAAATTAAGAATAACCTTAAATTTAAATTTATCTTCTCGGAGTTTTAAGAGTTTCAAAGTATTTCAAAACAAAAACTAGTCTAATTTGATATTGTAATTCAAATGTGCTAATATTATAAATGAACTCTGTATTAGGAAACAATGTATTGCTTTTTAAAAATCTAGAACTTACTTTACGTTCAAATTGAGGGCAAAACTTGTACAATATTTATACCTGGCAACTCAAAATAATTGGAATTATAAAATATTTTAAACTTTGTATCTAAATTAGAACTGAATTGTCTATTTGCAATTACTATGTTTGATGAATATAAATTGGCCAAATAATACTTCAGGACAGAAAAAAGTTTTTCATGTACTTTAACACTTTTACAACTAAAGAGATAATATACTACAGATGAGAGAATTAATTTTTATAGTAAGTTCTTAGGAGCTCAGGGAATAGAATTGGGGAAGACCAAGAAGGGAATAGCAGCAAAAATATATAACCACTGTGTCAAAAATGATAATGTTAATTGTGTATATTTGCATAAAACACTTGCTGTATAATAAATGAATAAAATAAGACTTATTTTATTGTCTTTGATTTTCTACTTCATCTCAATTCTACATGAAGCATATCAGTTATAATATTCTTCACCTAGTTTCCCTCCCACTTAAAATTGCTTTTCTTGGCAAACACTTTAGTAAGTTTTATGCATGAGAAAACCAAGTGTGTTTGAAATTGATAAAGGTTATGGAGAGCTATATATTAGCTAAACAGAATTTCTGTAAATATATTTTAAGGCAAATCTTATCAACCAAATGTCTGAATCACTCCACTGATATTCATATTATTGTGACATGCTCACTGTAGAAATGAGCAAGCTGTTCACCAGAGATTCAAACATTAAGTAGAGATAGAAAAATTTATTTGTTCAATGTATTTCCTGATAAACAAAGTAACTTCCTTGGGTATTTGCTCTTTAAATAAAGGTGGATGGCACACATTTGATAACAGTACTGTTAGAATAAGAAGAGGAAATGAGTACAACACAGTTGCTTTTCAAAGAAAGAAACAAATTGTTCTTTAGGAATTTTCATAAATAAATTTTCTTCTCTGACTCTTTTTGGATGCTTCTTTATTCTTTTGTGGCACAGATTTGTAATGCAATATCCCAAAGACACCTGTGTGTTTTTTAGGAAGTAGGAGGAGGTGAAGTATTTAATTGTCCAATGTCAAGCAAAATCAAAATATATATTCTGAGGCAGATCTATTCAGATATATAACAAAACCATTTCCTAGTTATTTCCTTAGTGGGCTTTGTTTTAAATATATATATACATATATATATATATATATATATATATATATATATATACACTACTTAGCTATAATTCACACACACACACACACACACATATATATGTGTGTGTGTGTGTATTGGTGAATTATAGCTAAGTAACTAGATATTAAGGAATTTCAGCAAAGAGGGAATGGCAAAAATTATTACTCTTTATCTTAATTTATATAAGCAATCACACAAAGAAGAGCTACTTAGGAGTTAAGATTTTGGGTTTTGCGATTTCAATACCTGGTAATTACAGTGAAGGTGTTTCAATGAAGTTCTGAAATGTAATTCAGATCAAGAGAAAGGTATTAGTTTTATGAAGCAATTTTATTGCTAGGGACAAATTTTAAATCATTACAAGTCAATATAATGCTTTTGAATTGTTCTTTAAGCTTAATGGAACAAGGTTGTAGTAATAATTACAAAAGAAAGACCTGTCCAAGCAGATTAATTATAAGAAAAGAAAATTATTTTATTAGGTGCATTTAGCCCATTTATATCAATTGATATGATGGTATGCTTGATCGCCACTCTGTCAAAATATTTTATACTTATATATTTTTTGCACATCACATGCTTCTTTCCATATAGGGTATGGTTATTCTTGTTTATAAGGAATACTTTCACCTATGACTTTTTCCAAACCATTAAGAAAATCAATTATGACATAGGAGATAAAATACTAATATAAGTATTACTCATTGTTTTTTATAAAATTTCTTGAAGAACATGGTATAATCACTTACTAATGTATAAAATAGCTTATACATACTTTTAAGACAATTTAAATTATATAAATATAGATATTTTAATAAGTCATCTATGTATATAATGACATGTATAAACATTGAGAGTATAAAATTATTTTGGGTTGAAGGAAATTTGTTGGAATAATATATGTCCTCTTATTAGAAATTGGACTATTTTCTTCTTTTATTTTTACTTTCTAATTATAGATCCTAAAGTGCTATGTTATGTATTTATTTTCAAAACTTAAATAAACAATAACTCAAAGAACTATTTGTTTTAAATTAATATTTAAGATGGTACAATATGTATTTAAAATGAGTTTATTTTATATTAGTTATAATCTAGGCCATTAAATTTAAAAAATTGTACATGCCCAGAGATATAATCAGAGTTTATAATTAATGTCAAAATATAGTACATAAAAGTTTAGCCCCTGTACATAATCTCAAATAGTATTAATTGGTTTAATTTTAAAAAAGAAATTGCATAAAGTCAACAGTATTTCTTCATTAATTTCCTCATATATTGAACACTTTAAAAGGCAATTACAATTGCTTTAAATTACTAAACTTGTTTATTGGCTAGAAAAAAATGTCTCTGTTGCATTTCAGATAATTCTCCCACAGATAATGACAACATTATTTAATAGTTTCATATGATCTTCTATAAAATTAGAAATAAACATGTGAAGTTAAGCCACATTTTTCATATTAGGTTAATTGATTATTAAAATGAAATTATTGCCCTGGCCGGTTTGGCTCAGTGGTTGAAGCATCAGCCTGAAGACGACGAGGTCTTGGTTTGTTTCCCAGTCAAGGGCATGTATCTGAGTTGCAGGTTTGATCCTGCTCCAGTCCCAGTACACGTGAGAGGCAACCAATTGATGTCTCTCTCACATCTATATTTCTCTGTCTCTCTCTCCCCTTCCTCCCTCCCTTAAAAAAAAAAAAAAAAAAAAAAAAAAACCCCCCTTTTTTGGCTCAGTGGATAGAGCGTCGGCCTGTGGACTCAAGGGTCCCGGGTTTGATTCCAGTCAAGGGCATGTACCTTGGTTGCGGGCACATCCCCAGTAGGGAGTGTGCAGGAGGCAGCTGATCGATGTTTCTCTCTCGTCGATGTTTCTAACTCTCAATCCCTCTCCCTTCCTCTCTGTAAAAAATCAATGAAATATATATATTTTTTAAAAAGAGCCCAGTTGTCCTTGCTCAGTGGTTGAACTTGATCTATGAACCAGGAGGTTAGGGTTCGATTCCAGGTCAAGGTCCATGCTTGGATTGTGGGCTCCATCCCAGTAAGAGGCATCCAGGAGGCAGCCAATCAATGATTCTCTCTCATCATTGATGTTTCTATCTCTCTCTCCCTCTCCCTTCCTCTCTAAAATCAATAAAAATATATAAAAAAAGAAAACAAAGAAATTATTAGCTTTGCCATAACTTCTCTAATACTAATGTATTTCTCTAAATTTATTAGCTAATTTAAGAATAAAATAATTGGGAATTGCATGAGGTCTACATTCCATGTATTAAATTCTGAAATTATAGTCTATTTTAATTATACATGTGAGAAAACTTAAATATATTGCCCTCCAAGATTATATTACAAAAATTATGTTCATAATATATGATAAATTATTTATATCTTTCAATGTAATATTGCCTATGTTATTTCATGGAAGTTATAAATTAGAACATAGATGATATCCATATTAAAAAACCATTTAATGATTTTATATGCAGCATTACCATCAAACAGAGCTATCATTTTAAAACTTCTAGAATTTTATTTGTAAATTTTAATCAGTGTTTTATAAGGCTATATTTTAAAGATTCCTAAATATGCTCTACTTGAGATGAGAATTTCTACTTCAATCCTTGCTTAAGCAAGTTATATATTCCCTGTTATATAGCCACAGCTGATATATGAAATTCTGAGTCACAGAATAAATAAACAATAACTAAAGTCACTATTTGGAAAAAAAAATCACTAATCACTTTAAACAATATAACAGTGACCAATTTAGGCTAATTATACTTACTCACATGTTCATATGGCACTAACTTGTATTTTCCATGCTTCTGTTCTAATTAACAAAGTATTAAATTAAAATAATAACAATTTATCAATTCAAGAAAAAAATAAAGTTTGAAAAAGGGTTATAAGAAACATTTCTTCTAGCTTCTAAAATAAATGAAATAATTGACAATTTTTCAAGAGATACTTAGAAAACCAATGACCCTAACCCTATAATCTTTCTAATGAATAAACAGATCCCCAAAACAAAATCATTTATCAAAAATCGAAGCTGAAACTGAAACTTGGATAATGACTTAAATATTTTTTCAAATTATATGAGCCAAATTCAATCATTTAGTCAGTTTTACTTCTTCAATAACTATTTATCAAGCCTATAATAATAAAAGCATAATATGCTAATTAAACTGGACATCCTTCCGGACGACCTTCTGGAGGAAGCTGGGGCTGTGAGGGAAGCCCGGGTCCTGGGTGTCAGAGGGAAGCCGGTGCCAGCAGGTGGGGGAAGGAAGTCCTACTGTTGCATGAATTTCGTGCATCTGGCCTCTAGTTCTATACATAAAGTACTCTATCAGGTGTTAAAAATGTAGATGAAATTAAAATGTTCCTATAAAAATGTAACTTATTTTTTATAATTAGTACATTTTTCTCATTCGAATGATGACCATTTTAGTCAAAACATAAATTAGAAAAATTATAATGATTTTCATATTGAAACTTTCTATTAATAATACTGAAGTCACATAATTAACTCAACAATTCTCTCAGACTTGTACAGAAGAATTTAAGTAGGGAAGTTGGTAAAGTTTTTGACAGTTACAAATATCATAAAGATAAAACAAGAACATTAAGTCATTATCTAGTCTGGTGAATGGTATTTCACACTTATATTGTTTAGGTGCTAATTGTGATGACCCAACAGAAGATGCAGATGCACTTCATTTACCAAAATTTTGACTCTGTGGAAAATGATAAATGCCTGTAATGATGTTCTATTTCTGCCCAAGTGAATTTGGAAGCAATGAATTCCACTTCTTCTCTGACAGTACATCATAGCATTGGGCAAAATATTTCAAAGATTAATAGCTTGTCAAGGAAAGCTCAAACTGATAAGAATTTTCTGTAAAATTATATATCCCTATGTTTAAAATTATTTCATGCAAAAGTGTGAAGAACTGCAGAAGGTGCATATAATATTTTAAATAAATATGGAAAGTGTCAATATTTCATTTAAACCTTTCATGAAGAATGGCGGTGAAAAGTTAAAATAGAACTCTACACTCAAGTGATATTTTAAAGATTGCAAGTCAAGTGCAGCAGCTTGGAATCACCGGCTGACAAACTGGCATGAAGAATCAAAAGAGATCTTACAGAAAGTATGACAACTTTGCAGAGAGGTTAAATTAAAATCTATCAGCATGTAAAAATGAAGATTTCTTTTTATTCTATGGATGGAACCTGCTGGTGAACTTAAAAAATTAAAAATGTTGATGCAAGCAGAAAAGTCTATAGGACACTGACCCAGATTGCCTGAAATTTGAGAAATTTACCCAGGTACTGGAATTACTCATAAGAATATAGAATACAATATTAATACTAACGTTATCACTTTAACTCTACAGAAGCAGAAATAGGCTCATTCTTGTAATCTCTTATAAGAAATCAATGCATCTGGAGGTAATAGAAATGCAAGTGTAAATTCTGGATTAAGAAATAAATTCAGCATTCTCGAAATGTAAGTATAAGTTGAAAAAGAAGTGTATGAGATAACCCAAAGTCGAAGAGAACAATCTTCTTACTTAATCATCCTCTCAAAAATGTCTTCATAAGTACATTTCTTTTTCTCTTCACATTTTCAAGATCATGATTACTGCAAGACCAAAGTGGATATGCAGCAAGTTACAATTCAAAATGCAATACCAATTGATTTGGTTCAGGCTGCGATAACAGAAATAATAGAAACTGGGTGGCTTAAACAAAAGATATTTATTTCACAGTTCTGGAGACTGAGAAGCCTGAGATCAATGTGCCCATAATGTGGTATCTGGTGAGGGCACTCTTCATGGTTTTTATTTTCTCATTGTATCTTCACATTGGAGAGAGAGAGAGAGAGAGAGGGAGAAAGCACGCAACCTCTAGAGAGAGAGAGAGAGAGAGAGAGAGGGAGGGAGAAAGCACGCAACCTCGACCTCTGTCTGGTCTCTTCTTACAAAGGCACTAATTCCATCATATGGGTTCCACTCTTGTTAACTAATTACCTATCAAAGGCTCCATCTTCAAACGTTATTACATTAGAGATTACAGTTTAACATGTAAATTTTGGGAGGACACAAACATTTAGTCCCTAACACCAATCTATAATAATAAAAGCATAATATGCTAATTAGACCGGATGAACAAAGCCAGTGCTGTGTGGGAAGCCCAGGTCGTGGGTGCCTGCCAGCAGCTGGAGGGAAGCTCGGGTCCCAGGCGCCTGCCTGTGGCCAGAGGGAAGCCTGGGTCCTGGGTGCTAGAGGGAAGCCAGTGCTGGCAGCCAAGGGAAGGAAGACCTACTCTTGCACAAATTTTGTGCATCGGGCCTCTAGTAAGTTCATAAATGGTATACACTCCATTTTGTGCTTTCTTTGAAAACTAAAGCTTTTAGTTTTTAATTTATTGTGGTAACATTGCTAACAAGATTATATAAGTTTCAAATGTACATTTCTATGATACATGATTTGTATTATTGCATTGTGTGCCCACAACCCAAAACCAAATAATCTTCCATCACCATATATTTGGCACCCTTTGCCATTTACTACCTCCTCACCCCCTTCCCTCTGGTAACCACCATACTGTTGTCTGTCTAGAGTTTCAGTTTTATATCCCAAACATGAGTCAAATCATATGGTTCTTAGCTTTTTCTGACCAACTTATTTCACTTAGCATCTAATATTCTCAATGTTCATCCATGTTGTCACAAATGGCAGTATTTCACCTTTTCTTTCTTTTTCAAATTTACATCATTTTGTATTTAAGCACTGATTTTACAAAATGTGATATAAAGGTGAACTAAATTTTCAGCTTAATCTGTTTACCCGCAAAGTACATTATACCTAAGATGTATATAAGATTTTACATGCATTTTGAAAGAAATCACAAAGAAGCAGCTGCTTTTTCAATAAAGTTGGCCAGTTTCACGTCTCTTTTGGTCAGCTGACCACAGTCATGCGAGGTGAGAGTTATCTGGACCTTGTTGTAGGCATTGAACCATTCTGGGTGATGATTCATCTTCTCTGCTTGTAGAGCAACTCGGGACATAAAGCCAAAGGCCTTGTTAAAAATTTTGAAGATGGCATCTCTCTCTCTTAATTCTGACCATCCTGCTGCTTTAAGGTCGAGTACAACTTGGTTCCTCTCCTCTGTTTTCAACACGTGAGCATCTGCTGACATGGCCGCGAGGTGCGGTTCCAACTCACAGCGCCGCCAACAACCTCATCTTTTCTTATGGCTGAGGAGCATCCCCTTGTATGTAAGTACCACATCGTCTTTATCCAATCATCTATTGAAGGACACTTTGGTTAACTCCATTCCTTGGCCACCGTGAACAATATTGTAATGAACACCAGGATGCACATATCTTTGCCAATATATGTTTTCAAGTTTTTCAGTTAGATACCTAAAAGAGGGATTGCTGTGTCATATGGTAACTCTACTCTTAATTTTTGGAGTAACCGCTACTGCTTTCCATAGTGCTGTACCAGTTTCTTTTCCTGCCAGCCATGAATGAAGGTTCTTTTTTCCCTGCAACCTCTCCAACCCTTGTTATTACCTATCTTATTGATAATAATCATTCTAAGAGAAGTAAAGAAAAAAATAAATAAATGAATGAGACTATATCAAGTTAAAAAGCTTTTGCACAGCACAATAAAACTACAAGGATTGAGAAAAAGAAAGAGACAACAAAAGGAATTGAGAAAAAAAAAGAGAGAGAGAGAACTCATGAACTTGGACAACCATATTGTGATTGCAAGGGGAAGGCGACTGGTTGGAGGTGAAAGAGGGCACAGAGGGGATAAATAATGATGGAAAATATAAAATAAAATAAAATTTTAACAAAGGCAACTAATTGAATGAGAGATATTTGCAAACAACAGCTCTGACAAGGGGTTAATATCCAAATTATATTAAAAACACATACAGATCAACATCAAATAAACAACCCAATGAAAAAATGGGCAGAGGACCTGAACAGACACTTTTCACAAGAAGACATACAAATGGCCAACAGATATATGTAAAGATATTCAACTTCACTAGCTGTTAGGGAAATGTAAATCAAAACTACAATGAGATAATTCCCCCAAAGCTATTATTGGGAATCAAAGAATAAACCTGCAAACAAGAAACAGGGGTGGAAAAATGCTTTAAATTTGATGTCATCTGAACCTATACATTGCTCTGGGCAGTAAGAGGACATACTAGTACAGATGGCCATTAGACATATGAAATGGTTCTCAGCCTCACTAATCCTCAGAGAAATGCAAAATAAAACCACAATAAGATATTATCTCATATCTGTCATAATGGTATAATCAATAAATCAACAAAAGGCAAGTATTGGTGAGGATGTGGAAAAAGCGAACCCTTGTGCACTGTTGGTGGGAATGCAGATTGGTGCAGCCACTGTGGAAAGCAATATGGAATTATCTCAACAAATAAAAATGGAACTGCCTTATGACCTAGCAATTCTACTTCTGGAAATATATCCAAAGAAACCCAAAACACTAATTTGAAAGAATATAAGCACCCCTATGTTCATTGCAGCATTATTTACAATAACCAAGATTTGGAAATAGTCTAAGTGCCCATTAATACATGAGTGGATAAAAAAGTTGTGGCACATTTACAGGATGGAATACTACTCATCTACAAAAATAAAAAAGCAGGAAATCTTAGCTTTAATGGTAGCATGGATGGACCTGGAAAGTTTTATGCTAAGTGAAATAAGCCAGTCAGAGAAAAACACATACCATATGGTTTCACTTGTTTGTGAAATCTAATGAACAAAATAAATTAACAAAGTGGAGACATACTCATGGATACAGAGAACAGACTGACAACTCTCAGAGGGGAGAGTGTTGGGAGCTGGGTGAGAAGAGTGAAGGGATTAAGCAAAGAAAATAAAACAGACTCATGGACACAGAGAATAGTATGGTGATTACCAGAGAGAAGCAAGGTTGGGGGTATATGGAAGAAGATAAAGGGAGGATAAATGGTGATGGAAGAGACTTGACTTGGAGTGGTAAACACACAATACAATACTATACCAATGATGTGTTGTACAATTGTATACCTGAACCCTGTATAATTTTATTAACCAATATCACCCCAATAAATTCAATAAAATCTATATATATAAAAGCCTAAGCAACCGAACAATGGGTTGACTGGTCACGATGACACACACTGACCTCTAGGGGACAGACACTCAACACAGAGGATTGGGCTCTCTCCTGTCTGGATCAGGCCTACGGGGAATCAGGCCAAAACCAGCTCTCCGACATCCCCTGAGGGCTCCTGGATTGCGAGAGGGTACAGGCAGGCCAAGGGACCCCACCAATGCATGATTCTGTGCACTGGGACTCTAGTTAAAGTAATAATAATAATAAAAGTTAATAAATTATATCTATATAAACCATTTATGTTTGCAGCATAAAAATCTGTGAGTGCCCTTAAAATTAATGCTACTTTGGAAATAAATATAATCATATTTATGTATGAGAAATCCATTATAATGTGATAGTATCTATCCCATTAATATTATATCTAAACAAATGATTTTGAGTGTTCACTCACTCCACAAATACTCATATTATCTTTTTAAAAACATTTTCCTGCATTTTAATTCATACTCAAAATATGAAACATACTACAAAATAAATAAAATCTAATCCAGCTTAAAAAGATATTCTGCCAAAATAGCTGTATATATAAATTCTATTTTGGAATCAATTTCCAGGCTCATATGTCTAATTGTGGATATTAGATGTGAAAGGAGAGAGGTAGTTTCTTCACATATGCACACCACTTAATCTCCTCCCTGTGACTATGTTTACTTACAATGTGTTGTCCCCCCATATTTTTGTCATGGGGGGGGGTTATATAATGCACTCTCTTGTTAAAGACATCATATATAAAAAGCAATAGCCACAAATAAATGGAAAATATGTCATAATGTTGCAAAGGATTGGTGAGCCCAAGGTTATCTTTCCCTGCAGAAAGAATTTAATACCTATCAAAGTTTCTCTTTCTCTACCTAAGTGCAAAGTTTTTCTTTCTCTATCTTAAAGATATGAGCAAAAGCTCCATGTGTGGCTTTTCTTCTTTAATAATATTCCCATATACACTGAAAAATCATCAAAGTTAATATGGGTTCTAAAGCATTGTTTTTTATGCTTTGCAAATGTCTCTTATTTAAAGATACATCTCTGAGAAGAAATGGCTGCAAATTGGTAGAAACCAGGGTTCCTTTAAAAAAGGAAACATACTAATTTAAGTCCTTCAGATGTTCATGCTCAGTGAATTAATACGAAAAAGTGGTTTTAAAAATGTGATATATTGGGTATAAAGTATATTGGCTTACAATAAAAATTATCTTAGAGCTCTACTGAGTTACCTTTTGTAAGTGTATCCTTAATACATTTCTACATCTGCCCATCCAGTGTTGCTCAGTGGTTGAGCACTGACCTGTGAACCAGGAGGTTCACTGTTCCATTCCTGGTCAGGGCACATGCCTGCAATGTGGATTGCAGGCTTGATCCACAGTGAAAGGTGTGCAGGAGGCAGCTGATCATGATTCTTTCTCATCATTGATATTTCTATCTCTTCTCCCTCCCCTTTCCTCTCTGAAATCAATAAAAATGTATTTTTTAAAAACTGTTTAAACAGTTTTACATCTAATTATTTTCATGAAATAATTCTAGATTACCAGACCCATTTTCCTCACCTTTCCTCACCCACACAGGACTCTGTCCATGTGCCTGGTATAATTCTGAGTATATGAATATAGTCATCTAATTTGCCCATGAATTGTAAAAAATAAAGTCAATAAACATAATTAAATTAGTAACTGGTTTATGAAGCCAACAAACCTCAATTCTCCATGCCATTAAAATGTGCATGTTTGAGTGTATTTCAGTAACTTGTAGATATTCCCATTCTTATAAAATGATTTTTTTCTGGTTTGACCCCAGGTTTGGCCCATATTCTCTCTACTGGGCCCTACTAGATACTGACTACATTGGGGCCTTGACTTATGAGTTTAATTCGTTCTGAGACAGAGCTAGTTAAGGAGCTCGTTAAGGAGCTCGTTAACTCAAATTACTCTATCAACTCAATGCAAAAAATCGGCGGAGAGACAGCTGGTATCTCAAAAAACTCGTTAGTC
>NW_005371219.1:12013204-12022172 GCF_000412655.1 Myotis brandtii | reverse complement strand
TTGGGGGGGGGGAGGGGAGATAAAATGATTTCCTTGTTCTGGCAATTTAAATCTTCCCCTCCTCTTCCCTTTAGAGATATCTCCTCTGTCCAGCTTCCTTGCATTTTTTAGAGAGCCTTTGCAGTCTAAACGCAAGTGGGTTTTCTTTTTGCTCAGCCATTACAAAGTAACACGTATTTCTTTTTATTTTCTCAAATTCCCAAACACTTATTATCACATTGTCACAGTGTTGTGTAAACTAATTGATGTTTTTTCCTCCCAAACTTTGACCATCTTAAAATAAACACTGCTGTAATGAATTTAGCAAGATTATTACAGTTCTTCTATAATCTATTTCTATAGCATAGTGTGGCAATCACTGTTTAAGTACCACAGTTTTTCTTAATACATCTTCACGATTATATTGTCATTATACTGCAGGGATCTAAAATTCCAATTTCAAAACACTTGGGCCCAAATATATTTTAAATTTCAGCAATTTTGAGATTTTGGAAACTTAATACAATGCATATCCTTTTCTTACATAACTTCCTGGGAGGTTTGGAAGAGCACCACTATCAAATATGTTAAAATAACTGTATTAAAATCTTATGAATATTTAATGGGGTACATAAAGATTATAAAAGAATATATCAGTTGAGGTGGGATCTTATTTTGCACCAAATAAAAAGATATACAACTAAGTTTTCTGAGCTTTTTTGATTTATGAATTGTGAATCAAATATTTTATATTAAGCAGCAATTCATATTTTGCTAGGCATAACATACTGTGTTGTATTTCACTGCAAACACTTCCCCTCTGTCTAAAACCTAGTGCTCTCACATATACAGCTATCCCAAACACTAAGGAAGTGACTCCTTTTTTGTGTGAAGAGTTCAAAATTTAGACTCCTTTCCCAGTGTCCAGAAAAGTTAAATAAATTCCTAATAAGATACAATGAGCAATGTCCATATATTATGCTCTATTTAGAAAAAACGTTACCCAATACATACTGCAAAAATAACATTTAATCCAAAGCAAGATTAGTATATATGTAGATTTTTTTTCTGGGAAGTCTTAAATCTAAATAACATTCCCAAGCACTTTAAATATGTAAAAATATAATAATGGAATGAAAATTATAGGGTTACAGTATTAAAAAATAAGAAAAATTATGTTAAATTTTATTTAAGTATTGTTTTCTTCTTAAAAAATCTTAATTGTTTCAATAACATTCTCCAAACACAAATCTCACTTTCTAAAAAAGACCTAACCCTAGATGTTTGAGGAGGTAGATGTCTCAATATATGAAGCAATTTCAAGATGTCTCAATATATGAAGAAATTTTTTAAAAGAGAAATGTGAATTTGATTAATTGTAAACCCATATTTTGAAATGATAAAGACTGATTTTAATATTGTTTTAAGCAAGGATCTTTTACTTGCTCAGTGAAGACTGTAATGCAAATTCACAAGAGCTCTTTTTATAAACTGGTTCCAAAAATACTTCAATGTCATTTTATAGACAAACTATTTCCATTTCAAAGCTACCTAAAGGTAAACACATCCGTGCATGCATACACGCATTACAAAAGTTAAAAGCAACTAAATTTCATTCAAATCAAATTAAGGTTATATCAAGTTATCCTTTCAGTATGAATAAATATATTAAAATTAACCTATACAGGAAACTTAATTAAAAATAAATGTTTTGTCATAGATTATTCCTATATTTTTGTAATTTTTAGTGAAAATAACTTCATGTGAATTGTGTGTTTTATGTGTGACTCTAATTGTATCCATATATGTCAATATACATTTTTAAGAACTTTGTAACATAATTAGACAACTTAGCTATAGTACCATGTTGGATGGAAAGATAATAGATTTAATATTATTAAAAACTAGAGGCCTATTGCACGAAGAGATTCGTGCAATAGGCCTTCCCTTCTCCTGGCTGCTGGCACCGGTTTTCCCCTGGCACCCGGGACCCAGGCCTTCCGTCCTCCGTCTTCACGGCCCCGACTGGAGCCACCTTCCATCTTCGTGGCTCTGGCTCACCTTCAGTCTTTGCTTCGACTCTTGGAGCCTACATATGCAAATTAACCGCCATCTTTGCTGGTGGTTAATTTGCATATCACGCTGATTAGCCAATGGGAGGCGTAGCGAAGGTACGGTCAATTACCCTGTTTGTCTATTATTAGATAGGATAGTGAATTTTAAATGAAAGACATTCATATTTGAATTTTAAAGTACAAAGTACTTGTGGTTTTCACATTCATGGAGCAATAACTGAAGCTATTTAATTGAAGCTAAGTAATAAATGGAAGCCAAAACTAAAGGAGAAGCTATATAGTGATAAAAGAAAGCTCTAAGTATCTTATGAGTCACCAAATATTTTATAGTTGGTGAGTAGATGGTAACTAAAGAGAAGTACAGTATTTATTGTGATCCAAAATGGAGATGATTTAAAGTTAAGGTAAAGAGAGAATGTCTCTACAATTATACCAAAAAGAATAAAATAGAAATAAATTTAAAAGCAGAAAATAAACCAACCAAGCAAAAGAACCTTTCTCATCATTAGTATTAATTTATATTCTCATCTTCAATTCATATGAAGGACTTGTTATAGCTAGTCTGGTCCGGTGACTCAACCTCTTCAAAAGGATACAACACCAAAATGTGTCTTTAAAAAAGAGAGAGAAGCCCTGGCCAGGTGACTCTGTTAATTGGAGCATCACCCCATACACCAAAAGTTTCCCATTCAATTCCCAATCAGGGAACACAGCTAGGTTGCAGGTTCCATCCCTGACCTATGGAGGCAACTAATCCATGTCTGTCCCTCCCCTCCTCTTCCCTTCTCTCCCCTCCTCTTCCCTCTTCTCCTCTCTCAAAAAGTCAATAAAAACATATCTTCTGGTGAGGATTAAAAAAAGGGAGAGGAAATATGTGAACATTGTAACATGGTGTTAGGGTTTTCAAGATAATCATGGGAATAAACTTTTCATGTCTCTTCCACAAAGAAAAGGAGACAGAAAAAAATACAGAATAAAACTCTCCCAACACTGCTCTAAAGACTAAAAAACTGCATATATTGATGGTCGGCTGTTATTTCTACTAAGTCTATCTCTGACGGATAATAGTAATAATAGCATATGTTATTTTAATGTTCTAATATCTGAGGCTGTACAGGATTGATTATCTCAATATTGTACATTGATAAAACAAAAGCCAGCTATCTTAATTTGCTTCTGTAGTTAGTCAGAAGAGTTGATATTTTAAATATATATATAACATCAGTCCAGCAGTTTAAAATAAATGGTTGCCTGCTAGGCATTGCAAAATTTATGTCAATTTATCATATATATTTAAGTCTTAGTGGGGCTGTTATATTATTGAAATTCTTTTTTGTTTGTTTGTTTGTTTGTTTGTTTGTTTTTGTTGTTAATCCTCATCCAAGGATATTTTTCCATTGATTTTTAGGGAGAAAGGAAGAGAGAGGGAAAGACAAAGAGAAACATTGATATGAGAGAAACACATTAATTGGTTCCCTCTTGCACAAGCCCTGACCAGGGCCCGAGCCAGAGGGGAGCCTGCAACCAGTGTACATGCCTTTGACCAGAATCAAACTGGGATCTTTTGGTCTGCAGGCCAATGCTCTATCCCCAGAGCCAAACTGGCTAGGGCTATTGACATTCCTTTTTTTTTTTTAAGCGGAGCTTCAAATGTTTATTTTGACTGAGCCTACTAACTATGGAGCAAGTTCTATATTTATAAATCATACCTCCTACCTCTAAAGATGAAACTGATAAAAATAGAAGTCCAAAACAAATGAAAGGTGATGTCAGTATATATGTATGCACATTTATCTTTTTGAAGCCTGGTATTCCCAAGGATAAATGAACAGAACATATTTTTGTTTAATCTAACTCAAGGCTAAAAAGGAACACACATCAATTAAAAGAGAATCTCATAATATTTGAAGTTCTCTCTCACCCAGATATCAGGAATACCCTTTTTAAAATCTTTTAAAAATGTATAGGAGTTAATCCAGAAACAGGTGGAACCTCAGGTGTCTTCTCATTTTTGATGAATGGAATTAAGCCAAAAATAGGGGATTTAATATAAAAGCAAAAACTGAAATAAGAATTCTATTTCCATGATGCTTCCTCCTAACTTAACGTATAAAGTAGACTCAGAAAAAAAGCAGAAAATAGCTATATAAAAATCTGATGACTTTATAAATAAAACAGGAAGATGTTCCTACACACCAGACAGAGACTCTTGAAAATGAAATTTAATCTGGTGCCATAGCTTTAAGCAGCTAGCTACCCAAATAGTCCAAGTCTTCATTTGAAATACAAAACACTCTGAGAAGTGTTCAGGAGCAATGAAATAGAGTTATGGCACTGAAAATATGATTATTAGGAAACTATTTTGATAAGAATGAAATAGTTTTATTGAAAAATATGATCATTTGATAACCTAAATCAGTGAACAGCTAGATGGTAGGTCTATTTTATTATTGGTAGGTAACAAAGTATTGCTTTTCTTAAAGCCAAACCATCAATACCTTCCCTAAGGCATATAAATATTTGACTCTGACTATGCATTCTTCTTTGATAAAATAAGCAGTGGGGAACTATGCTGTCCACATGCTTCCAGGGTTTAGTCTTTGAATATGAAAGTCAGAGCCGAGTTAACAGTGAGTTGTCAAACTTAACCACAGCAGGAATTTCAGCTAGTAAGACTTTCACAATTCTGCATAAAGTTTGAAAGAAAACATTGCCTTCTCTATAACTTATCTATGAAATGAATTTCAACATATTAATAGTTTTATAACTATTGTTCTTCATATTACCTCTCTGATATCCTCTTAAAATTAACCAGTGATCTGCTTATTGTCACTATACTTAAAGTTTTGTGTTTCCTAGAATTTCCTGCAAGAGAAATCATACAGTATATAGGCATTAGTATATAAATTTTTCCATTGAATATATTGCTTTTGAGATTCATATACATTGTTGGATTTATTACTTCTTTGTATTGTTGAATAATATTCTATTTAATACATATGCCACACATTTGTTTATCCAATAATATTTGGAAATGTGCAGCTATTTGAATAAAGCTGTAATGGACATTTATGTATAGGTCTTTGTGTAAACATGATTTCATTGCTCTTAGTAAATACCTATGAGTTGGATTTCTGGTTTACATGGTTAATTATCTTGTTTACTTCATCAAAACTTAATAACTGATCTTAAAGTTACTGTACTACTTTTTACATTATAGCAATCTGAAAGGTTCCATATCATCACCAGTACTTAGCATTGTCCATCTTTTAAATTTTAGGCATACTAGTGAATAAACTCTAGAGTTCTCACTTTTATTTAATTTGCATTTTTCTGATGTCTCATAATTCTGAACATTTTTTTCATGTGCTTATTTGCCATTTGTATTGATAGTTTGGTAAAGTTTCCATTCAAATTTTCTTTCCATTATTTTTACAAATTGTTTATTTTTTAATATTTAAAGAGGTTTCTTATATATGTAATCCAGACACAAGTTTACATGTACATTATATTCACTTAATTAATCTGACATGTATTATTCGAATCTATTTTTAAACTCTGTTTTCTAATAGAAATTATAATATTGATTTTTCTATCATAAGATAAGCTAGTTGTAGTGGGCTGAAGGATGGAGCCAAAAAGATATGTCCATCTTCCAGAATCTGTGAATTGTACTCTATTGGAAAAAAAATAGTATTAACAGATGTAATTCAGTTAAGGATCTTGAGATAGGAATATCATCCTGCATTGTCCGGTGCTCCCTAAATTCAATGGCAAGTGTCCTAACAGAGATGCAGAAGAGCGATACAAATAGACAATACAACCAAAGAAGACTGCCATGATGCAGCTACAAGCTGAGGAATGCTGACAGCCCCCAGAAGTTGGAGGAGGCAAGGAATGGAACCTCTCCTAGAGTCTTTGGAGGGATTGTGGCCTGCCAACAACTTGATTTCAGACTTTTGCCTCCAGAAGTGTGAGAAAATAAATGTCTGTTGTTTTCAGCTACTCAGTTTGAAATAATTGGTAAAAGCAGACATAGGAAACTAATACAAAGGTATTTATGAGGTGCTTTCTTCAAGTTTAATTATTTATAAACAATATGAATAATATATAGGTTACAATAAAGTTTTCTTTAATAAATCAGAAATAATTGCATGTGTTCTATACTACCAAGAAGTTGAATTAAGGTAGTCGTCAAAACAATGTTATTTTAAAATGACTAAACACTGGATAAATCATTAAAAAACATAAATTTAATTAAATAAGCTTCCTTTAACAACTATAGGATTTTATCTCTAATATTTCTCTTTCAGAAGCATTTCAGCTAGTAATAGTGAAGATTGCCATTGGAATTTGTAGAATAAGAAAAATTAATATAAAGAGTCATATAATAAGATCCTCATTGATATTGATGCATTTTCATATACTCTTACATGCTGCAAGTATTAATACAGGCATCATTTTCTGCTTTCAATGCCATTGCTACATCAAATTGTCACTTAAATAACCATAATTAAGCTTTCTCTCTAGTTGCTGATTATAGTATGCTGATGAACATTCCCACTGGATTTAACAGCCTCCTCATAACATCTACAGTAATCATCACATATTATAACATCTTTTTTGCTGAAGACTTCTTAAATAATCTAAAATTTAAATTGAACAAGTCTTTGATTATTGCAATCTAAAGTTCAACAGGTGCTTAATCAGAAATGTGTAAGTATCATATCATTGACATCTACTAAGCAATAGGATGATATATATACAGGGAAATAAATATTTAAATCTTTGGTCACTGATCCATGTCACTTTAAAATTAACATCAGAATATATCTCAGAATTTTGTTTTCTAGAAAGTAGCAGGTTAACAAGAGATAATATTTTTTAAATGAACATATGTAATATCCTAATGATTCAGTTCTGAGGACTTTAAGATGCATATAGTTAATGTGCAGAACACTAAAAGTTTAATTAAGTAAACATTAAATAAAAACATATTAAAGTCATTTAATTACGTCCTTTTTATTCATAGAAACCAGAGAAAAATGGCATAATATTCCAAGTTCAGATTTCCACAATATGAAAATATTATTACTGCCCTCAGATCTAGGCAAGAAAAGCTGCTTCATGAGCCCCATGATTGATAAGGTTGTTAGAATCACACATACACACACACACACACACACACACACACACACACACTCCCAAACCACTATAAATGCCTATGCAGCCCTGTCACTTTAGATCTAGGATATAGAAAGCTAGCATGATCCTAGCCCGAAACATCAATTCTTATCACTCATACACTTCAGTCTTTAGAGAAATGCCTTTCCATATCTCTTGCCCTATGAAGTGAAACAAAAGACAGTTGAATTCTAATTCTGTCATGGTTTGTGGTTTTCCACTGCCAATAGAAACCACGGACATTTATCTGCAAGGTGATAACAAGAAGTTTAAATAAATAAACATATGCTACTATGTGAACTATGCTTGTCATTATTTTATTTACTCAATCCATATTCCTGACCAATCCTTTGTCGGAGTTACTCTATGAGTAGAACATTGTCCAATAGATATGAGAAACTATATCAAGTAAACATTTAGAGTAGATGACTGAGTCAAGTTTAAGTTTCTGTAAATATAATATTTTGAATATTAACTGAAATTCACTGCTCTTTATTATAAAAACAATTATATTTTATCTTATATAAAGACACTGTTTAAGTTGAAAAGCTTGTGGATTAGATTAATAGACTTTACACAATTAACAAAATAAATATATGATAAGTTCTTATTTCATATGCCTGGCAACTTATATATTCATATGTATATTGGGAGGTATTTGGAAAAGGTTGACAAAGTAAGAATCTTAAAAGCTGCCAGAGAGAGACAGAAAGTTACCTATAAGGGATCTCCCATTAGACTACCAACTGATTTCTCAACAGAAACACATCAGGACAGAAGGGAATGGAATGAAATATATGAAGTGATGCAAAGCAAGGGACTGAATCCAAGCATACTACTAGTATACCCAGCAAGGCTATCATTCAAAATTGAAGGTGAAATAAGGAGCTTCATAGACAAAAAAAGGGCTAAGGGAGTTTATTACCACCAAGTCACCGATGCAAGAAATGCTAAAGGGACTGTTATAAAAAGAGTAAATAAGAAGGGAAGAAGGAACACAGGCATAAAGAATTAAAATGACGACAAACAACAACCTATCAATAATAACCTTAAATGTAAATACAGTGAGGCCTTGACTTACGAGTGTCCCGACTAACGAGTTTTTCGAGATATGAGCCGTCTCTCAGCCGATTTTTTGCTTTGAGTTGCGAGCTAAAATTCGGGTTACGAGCCAGCTTCAGATACCCCACCACTAGTTGGCGCAGCGAACGTCACAGTGAACACCACAACATCAGCCCAGCATCACATGTCTCACTCGTTCACTTTAAGCGGTTAGCTCTTAGTTGCATCAGTGTTGTGCTCACATTTGTGCTTGCAATTATTTTGCAAAACTTCGTTTTTTCAACTATGGATCTAAAGAAAGTAAGTGCAAAGGACAGTGCTGAGAAGAAGAAGCGGATGATGTGCATTGAATTAAAGAAAGAAATTATCAAAAAACATGACCAAGGTGTGCATGTAATCGACTTGGCGAAGGAGTACGAGCGTAGCACTTCTACGATCTGCACCATACTGAAGCAGAAGGAGTCGATACAGGCTACAACTCCAGCCAAGGGCGTTAAAATAATTTCTAAACAGCGGACATCTATCCATGAAAATATGGAGAAGCTGCTAATGGTGTGGTTAACGGAGAAGCAGCTCGCAGGAGATACTGTGACGAAGGCTATAATCTGCGAGAAGGCACGAGCTATTTACACTGATTTGCTGCAGCAGACCCCAGGCACTTCAATGGA
>NW_005371219.1:12009337-12011753 GCF_000412655.1 Myotis brandtii | reverse complement strand
GGCAAAAAAAAAAGAAAAAAAAAAAAAAAGCTGGGGTAGCAATACTTACCTCTGACAAAATAGACATCAAAGTGAAGGCCATAACAAGAGATAAGGAAGGCCACTTCATATTATTAAAGGACGAAATTCAACAACAGAATATAACTATAGTAAACATATATGCACCAAAAGTAGGAGCACCCAAATACATAAAAAAATTCTGAAAGATATCAAGGGAGAGAGAGACAGCAATACAGTCATAGTAGGGAACTTCAATACCCCACTGACACCACTGGATAAATCCTCTAAAAAAAAATCAGCAAAGAAACATCAATCCAAAATAACTCACTAGATCAGATGGAGTTCATTGACATCTTAAGAACATTTCACCCCAAAGCTACAGAATATACATTTTTCTCAAGCACACAAGGGACATTATTCAGTCATCAAAAAGCTTCCAGTAAACAAAATCCCATGGCCAGACGGCTTCACAGGAGAGTTCTACCAAACATTCAAAGAAGAACTAAAACCCACCCTGTTCATTCTATTCCAAAAAATTCAAGAGGAAGGTACACTTCCAAGCTCTTTATATAAAGCTAGCATTACCGTAATTCCAAAAGCATGTAAAGACACCACAAAGAAAGAGAACTACAGGCCAATATCCTTGATGAACATAGATGCTAAAATCCTCAACAAAATTCTAGCAAATCAGATCCAGCATTACATTAGAAAGATCAGACACCATGACCAAGTAGGATTTACTCAGGGGGTGCAAGTATGGTACAAATATCCGCAAATCAATAAATGTGATACATCACATAAACAAATTGAGAGACAAAAATCACATAATCATATCAATTGATGCAGAAAAGGCATTTGACAAAATCCAATACCCTTTTCTGATAAAAACTCTCAGCAAAGTGGTAATAGAGAGATCATACCTCAACATAATAAAAGCCTTATATGACAAACCTACAGCCAACATCATACTCAATGGGCAAGAACTAAAACCATTTCCCCTAAGAAAAGGAATAGACAGAGATGCCCACTTTCACCACTCCTGTTCGATATAGTACTGGAAGTGCTAGCCATAGTGATCAGACAAGAAGAAGAAATAAAAGGCACCCAAATTGGAAAAGATGAAGTAAAACTGTCATTATTTGCAGATGACATATTGTACAAAGAAAACCCTAAAGACTCCATAAAAAAACTATGAGGCTTAATAAATGAATTTGGCAATATAGCACAATACAAAATTAATACCCAGAAATCTATGGCTTTTTTATACACCAACAATGAACTCACAGAAAGAGAAACAAACAAACAAACAAACAAACAAAAAATCCCATTTACTATTGCACCGAAAAAATTAAGATACCTAGGAATAAACTTAACTAAGGAAGTAAAAGACTTGTACTCAGAAAACTACAGGACAAAGAACAAAGTTGAAGAGATCACAATACCAGATATCAAGCTATATTACAAAGCCAATATTCTCAAAACTTCATGGTACTGGCACAAGAACAGACATATAGACCAATGGAACAGAACAGTGAACCCAGAAATCGACCCAAGCCATTATGCTCAATTAATATTTGACAAAGGAGGCAAGAGCATGCAATGGAGTCAAAACAGTCTCTTTAATAAATGGTGCTGGGAAAATTGGTCGATACATGCCAAAAAAAATGAAACTAGATCACCAACCTACACCATACAGAAAAATGAACTCAAAATGGATAAAGGGCTTAAATGTAAGATGGAAAACAATAAAAATCTTAGAAGACTCCATAGGCAGCAAAATCTCAGACATATGTTGTAGCAATACCTTTACCTATACAGCTCCTATGGTAATGGAAACTAAGGAGAAAATAAACAAATGGGGACTACATCAAAATAAAAAGCTTCTGCACAGCAAAAGAAACCATCAACAAAACAATAAGAAATCCCACTGCATGGGAGAACATATTTGCCAATGATATCTTAGACAAGGGTTTAATCTCCAAAATTTACAGGGAACTCATACAACTTAACCAAAGGAAGATAAACCAATCAAAAACAACCCAAAAGGAAGTGTACTTTCCTCTTGAATTTTTTGGAATAGAATGAACAGGGTGGGTTTAGGCAAAGGACCTAAACAGACACTTTTCAAAAGAGGACATACAGAAGGCTGAGATACATATGAAAATATGCTCAAAGTCACTAATCTTCTGCTAGATGCATATCAGAACAACAATGAGGTACCATCTCATACCTCTCAGAATGGCTATCATCAACAAATCAACAAATGGCAAGTGCTGGTGAGGTTGTGGAGAAAAGGGAACCCTAGTACACTGCTGGTGGGAATACAGACTGGTGCAGCCATTATGGAAAACAGTATGGAGTTTCCTCAAAAAATTAAATATGGAACTGCCATTTGACTCAGTGATCCCACTTCTAG
>NW_005371219.1:11995758-12004395 GCF_000412655.1 Myotis brandtii | reverse complement strand
AAATTAGCCAGTCAGAGAAAGATAAATATCACATGATCTCACTCATATGTGGAATATAATGAACAACATAAACTGATGAACAAAAATAAATCCAGAGACTAAGAAACACTGAACAGACCTTACAACCTCTGAGAGAAGGCGGGGAGGGGGGGTGGCGGGGGGCAAGAGATCAACCAAAGGACTTGTATGCAACATATTAACATAATCAATGGTCATGGACATTGGGGTGTTGGAGGCTTGTCCTGGGGGGATGGAAGTGGGGGTCAATTAAGGAAAAAGGAGTCATATGTAATACTTTAAACAATAAACAAATAGATTAAAGGAGAAAAAGGAAAAAAAGAAACTTTTA
Organism: Myotis brandtii; assembly: GCF_000412655.1. Taxonomy (NCBI): domain Eukaryota; kingdom Metazoa; phylum Chordata; class Mammalia; order Chiroptera; family Vespertilionidae; genus Myotis; species Myotis brandtii. The sequence goes on along the minus strand of NW_005371219.1, from coordinate 12,004,046 downwards.
GGCAATAGAACAGCAGAAAAAAATAATTAGCCAATCTATGACACAATTCTAATATGAATAGCATTTCTTTAACTTGAGCAAGTCCAATGTCTTGACCTTAATAGGAGTTAAACAAAGTGCTGACACATTTCAGTCCATGAAACAAAGTAATACTTAAGACTAATCTAACATTTCCATTTCTCACTTGTATCTGAATTTTGTAATAACATTTGAAGCCACCATTAGAAAATGATAATGCAAATATAATTTTACTGTAGATTTATACCTAATTCATATATTATATATACTTCTGTTACTCATTATTTTGGTTATCTTTCAAATATAAGAAACATCACTTATAAATGAAACTCTATGTCCTATACAATATTTGTTTCTAACAGTATTTTTTTCATAAAATCTGAAACATGAAAATTACCAACTGAATTCAATTTTCAGAATTCATACACTATTCCTTATTTACTTCAGATCTCATTCAAACATTTAGTAACACCAGTGTGCCAAAAGAAATATTTTATTAGATGAAGAAGAGGATCCAATCAGCAATTTGGAAGATACAGTAGTAGAAAACACCCAATCAGAACAGAAAAAAAAAAGAATCCCCCAAATAAAGGATAATTTAAGGGCACTCTAGGACACATCAAGCATATTAAGATACACATAATCTGAGTATCAAAAGAAGAAGAGAGAGCAAGGAATTGAAATACTATTTTAAGAAATAATAAAGAAAACTTTCCTAACCTGGTGAAGAAAAACACATACAAGCCAGAAGGGCAGAATAGTCCCAAACAAGATGAACCCAAAGAGACCCACACCAAGACACATCATAATTAAAATGCCAAAGTTTAAAGACAAACAGAGAACCTGAAGAGAACCAAGAGAAAAGCAGTTAGTTATATACAAGGGATATCCCGTAAGACTTGGCTAATTTCTCAACAGAAACTATGCAGGCCAGTAGGGATTGGCATGAAAAATTCAAAGTGATAGAAAGTTAGGACCTACCCCCAAGAACACTCTAACCAACAAAGCTATCATTTAGAATCAAAGGACAGACAAAGAGCTTTCCAGACAAGAAGGAGCTAAAGCAGTTCATCACTACTAAACCAGTATTACAGACATGATAAAGGGACTTTTTAAAGAAGAATAAAAAAAGATAATGAATAAATTAGAAATAACTACATTTATAGCAACAATGAATATAAATATAAATGGATTAAATGTTTCAATCAAAACACATAAGATGACTGAATGGATAAGAAAACAAAACCTTTACATATGCTCTTTAAGTTAAAACAAAGGCTGTAACAGGAGACAAAGAAGGACCCAGGAATTCTAATTCTGGGTAAAAACATATGCATTCATATGTTTATTACAGTATTATTTATAATAGTCAAGATGGAGAAGCAACCTGGGTGTCCATTAATAGGTTAATGGATAAAGAAGAATTCATGAATATATACAATGGAATATGAATCAGCCATAAAAAAGGATGACATGTTGCCATATTGCCATCTGCAACATGATTGGACTTAGAGGGTATTAAGCTGAGTGAAATAAGTCTGACAGAAAAAGACAAATGCCATATGATTCCACTTATATGTGGAATCTAAAACACAATATAAACGAACAAACAAAACAAAACAAATTCATAGATACAGAGAACATGTTAATGGTTTCCAAATGGGAGGGAGGTTGAAGGGGATGGATGAAAAAGGGAAAGGGATTAAAAAGTAAAATTTTGTAGTTACAAAATTGTCATGATGATGTAAAATATCACATAGGGAATACACTCAATAACATTGTATTAACTATGTATGATGTCAGATGGGTATGAGGTTTATCTGGTGATCATTTAGTAAGTTATATAATATCTAATCACTGGGATGTACACCTGAAACTAATATAATATTGTATGTCAACTGTAATTTAAAAAATAAAATAAAAAATTAAACTCAAAGAAAAAAGAATAGTTGGCATACATTAACAGATTTAAATTTGGTTACAGCAGTGACTCTCAATCAGGATTATTTTGTCCTTAGTGGAGATTTTACAATGTCTGGAGACATTTTTTGTTGTCACATCTGAGGGTTGCTTCTGGCATTGAGTGGTTAGGAATCAGGGATTCTGCCAAACATCCTACAATACAGACAACAGCCCCCAACAAAAATATGCAGCCCAAAATATCAATAGTTTCATGATTGAGAAGCCTTACTTGCAGGCATAATTAGATAAGTATTATAAGTTAGCCAGCAAGGTTGATAAAACCGGGGGGGGGGGCAGTAAGAGGCAACTAGGCTGGCTGGAGAGGCAGTTAGGGGTGACCATGCTGGCAGGGGGGGCAGTTAGGTGCGATCACACAGGCAGGCCGGTGAGCAGTTAGGAGCCAGTGGCCCCGGATTGTGAGAGGGATGTTGACTGCTATCGACATCCCCTAAGGGGTCCCCTTTTGGAGAGGGTGCAGGCTGGACTGAGGGGACCCCACCCCCTCGTGCACGAATTTCATTCAACAGGCTTCTAGTAGGTAAATAAAGGTCTAACCACTATGTTGTACACCTGAAATTTTGATAATATTGTATGTTAACTGTAATTGAAAAGAATTTTTTAAAAAAACAGAGTAAAAAATAGTTTCTAGGCAGACCTCAGAGACAACAAGGCTTTAGTTCCAGACCACTGCACCAAATAGAGTTCCACAATAAAGCAAGTTGTGATTGTTTTTAAAAAAGGAATTGAATATGTTTTCTGCTAATCAAAAAATATTGCAATGAACATCTTAAAACATATAACAGCATAATTTTGCAAGTACATACAAATGGTATATTTCTAGCAATAAAATTCTGTACTAAAGAACAAAATATATTCTTTAATTTTAATTGTATGTTTCAGGTGTAAAAAATTATAATATGGCATCTCTATACATTAAAAAGTGATCACCCCTTAAAACTAATCACTATTACCATAGGATTGACTTCGCCCATTTCACCTATCCCACAACCCCTCTTCCTCTCTGGTAACCGTTGATCTCTTTTCTGTATCTGTGATTTTGTTTTATTTTATTTGTTCATTTGTCTTTTATTGTTTTGTTTTATTTTTAAAGATTCCACAGAGGAGTAAAAATCACATGATATTTGTCTTTCTCCTTCCAATTTTTTTCACTTTTATAGTTATATGCTCAGGTCCTTCCATGTTGTTGCCAGTGGCAAGATTTCATTCTTTTTATGGCTGGGTACTATTCTATTTATATAAATGTAAAATCAGACTTTCTTTTTAATTTTTATTGATGTCAGAGAAGAAGAAAGAGGGAAAGAGACAGAAACATCAGTGATAACAGAGAATCATTGATCGGCTGCCTCCTGCACACCTCTCACTGGGAATTGAGGCTGCAACGAGAGCATGTGCCGTTGACCAGAATTGAACCCAGGACCCTTCAGTCTGCAGGCCGACACTATATCAACTGAATCAAACCAGCTAGGACATGGGATATCTTTACTACACAACCTCTCCAAAAATTATTTCTTGTTTTTTTGTGTGTGTTTTTTTTATAACATCCATTCTAACAGGTGTGATGTGATACGTCACTTGGTTTTGATTTGTATTTCCCTAATAATCAGTGATGTTGAACATCTTTTCTTGTGCCTGCATACCATCTGCATGTCTTCTTTATAAAAATCTAATCAGATTATCTGCCCATTTTTAATTGGGTTGTTTGGACTTTATTTTGTTGTTGTTTTCTTGTTTTTGTTGTTATTAAGCTGTAAGAGTACATTATATACTTTGGGGTATTAATCCTTTATGAAATATTTGGTTTGCAAAGATCTCCCATTTGATAGGTTGCCTTTTCATTTTAATGATGGTTTTCTCCACTGTGCAGAAGTTTTTTAGTTTGATGTAGTCCCATGTATTTATTTTTGCTTTTGTTTCTCTTGCCTTTGGAGTCAGATCCAAAAAAAATTTCCTAAGATCCATATCAAGGAGCTTACCTTCTATGTTTTCTTCTAGGAATTTTTTGGTTTCAGGTCTCACATTCAAATCTTCAATCCATTTTGAATTAATTTTTGTGTAGAGTGAAAGGTAGTAGTCTAGTTTCATTCTTTTGCATGTGGCTATTTCCAAATCATTTATAGAAGAGACTATACTTTCCCTATTGTATGTTCTTGGCTCCTTTCTTATACATTAATTGTCCATATATGTGTGGGCTTACATATTTAATTTGATTGAGAGATAGTACTAAATTTCTCTCCATAAAAAAGTTGTACCAAGTGAGATTTTTACCAAAAATTAATTAAATTTAAATGACCTTTTGAAGTAATAGAAATTCATTATTCTCCATCTGATTGAGGTTAAATTTTCCTTACATTAATTAAATATACTACTTCTTTTAAATTGGATATTCCTATAACTTAATAATATTCCATCATCTTCCACAATGATGAAGACTAGACTTAAGTATTCATTTTTTATGCATCTTTGCTAGGAAGAGCTGAGAAGTAGGTTCATGATATCTTCCCTAAAAAGAAAATCATTTTTAGTTTGAAATCATTTTTATAAAGTATACAGTACAAAGTCTCTTCTTTGTACTTAAAATTTTAATAATTTCTTCAACTTACAGTGATGTGTTATTCCTAAAATGTCTATTAACCTTTAAGACCCAGAGAGCACATAGGTTTAACTTTGTAGGTTTGCTCACATGAGTGATGATGGGATTGTGAGGAACTCAGTTCATTTCAGCCCTTTAATTTCCCATAATACAACAGGAAAGAATAGTAGTTGAAGAAATCAATCCCAACTTATCCCTTGTCGAATATCAGCAAACACATGTCACAAAACCAATGTGAAGAAATGGAGTATAGATTTTCTGCTGACATTTGTAAAGTGTTTGTGTCAAAGTATTTTTCTAATACAGAAAAGGTTAGAGCTTAACAAATTAAAGCACATGTTTCTTTTAAACTCTTTTGTTGGTTATTTGGATTCATTTTTATAGCTTTTGTTCTTATAAAAATATTTAACCCAATATGACCAGATGCAATCTTTTGATTATTCATCATTCACACAGAAATTTCTCTACTATAAGTATATGGAAAATTTCTAACTGACTAAAACTTAGAAAATTTGAGCATCAAAAGAAATAATAAAAGTGAAAAATTGTACATCATTAAATAAATGTAGGAATTTAGGAGTCCATACTGACCAAAAGTCAAAAGAAAGATTTACATGTCAATAGAATGTCAACTAATAAAACAGAAATAAAAAAATAATTAAATTAATAATTAAAGAAAATAATTGACATAAGAAAAGTAAATTTGCAAATTTTAAAATATGTAAATAGATCACTTCATGATTTTGCTGTTTTTCATACTTGATTCATTTTTTGCAGCATTTTGAAATGAATTATTTAATTACAATACCCAGTATATTAGTTTCTGAGATTTATAAGTAAAAGGAAAACATATGTCAGGTACCTACTATCTATGCTTCCTTTATAATATATAAAACTATGTTGATTGATACAATGTTATCTGTCATTAAAAAAGAGCAAGTTATCAATGGCTGAAGGAAACTAGAAGTTTGTTCCTGTTTCATGTAACATTCCAAAAAAAAGCATAGGTGAGATGGTGTTTTCATGATTGGAGATGCTGACCTCCATTATCTTCTGCTTTATTCTCTAAATACGATTCCATTTCATAATCTAAAATGATCACTTCTGTTCTTAATTCAACATTCCACACAGCAGGACGTGGGACAAAATGGAAACACAACTTATTCTTTTTAAGTGTAATACTCAATACATCACTTTTGCTTTTACATGTTCGTTAGAAATTAGTCATAAGATCATCTAGCTTACAGAAAAGCTGGAAAATACAGTCTTCATTCTGGATATTCACACCTAAAATTTAGACATTCTCTTACCAAATAAAGAAGTAAAGAATTAATTTAATTGAATAATTCTGTGGTAGTCTTAAAATATCCATCGAAAAAATTCTTTTTTTAAATTTTCTTTTCTGTTGAGTTTATGGGATGCAATACGTCATCTATAAATTGGATTGTGTGTTCACCACCCCAAGTCAAGTCTCCTTTTATCATCATTTATCCCCCATTTACCCTCTTCTAAAAATTTAAATTATAACAAAGAAGCCAACTGGGAGTTCAGCTATATGAAGGTAGAAATACAAGATTTAAAACATGTAGAAGAATTTTCTGAATATGTGACCATATTTTCTTCATTTTCTAGATAAAGAAAGCATGAAAGGAATAGGATAGTTCATGAAAGAACTAAGGGTTTTTTAAAAATTTCTTAGTTTCTACTTTAGTTTGTTTTCCAATAAGCCATCAATTAAAATATATATACTGATTATATGTGCTATCTTGATATTGATTATAGAATTATTTTTAATATGGCTCCCATAAAACTGGTGCCTGAGATTTTGTTCCATTTCAAAAACAAGACTGACACTCAACTAATGAAGTGAGACCCAGTGTTTCCTATAGAGGATGTAAGTAATTTAGTAGTCTTCCGTGCATCTTAATTTTCATAATGACTGTTAAATGAAAATATTAATAGCTCCTATCTTATATAGATTTTGTGAAGTTTAAAAAATTTATATCTAAAACATGTAGAAGAGTTTGGACTTAGAGAAATCACTCAATGTTATTATAATAATTATTGCTACCATTAATACAGAAGAAAACATTTAAAATATACAGATCAACCAATGGACTTGTATGCAAGCATATTAGCATAACCAATGTATATGGACACTGGGGCGGTGGGGGCTTGTCCCAGGGGCTGCGGGTGGCCCGGGAGGGGTTGGTGGGGGGAAAAGGAGGCATATGTAATACTTTAAAAAATAAAAAAAGTTAAATTCTCCTAGCACATTTAAAATAAAAATATATATAAAAATATTTTTTTTAAATTAGATCTTTCTCCTAAATTTGGGGGAAAATAATACATATATACACAAAGTTCCTGAATCAAAATATTCTGGTTCATGGCATAACCATTTTTAATACCAAAAAATCAAATAGTAATTCTGATGTTCATTATGGTTCAAAAATCTTTTCATTTGCAATGCCTCAAATCTCACTGAAGCATTTCCATCATGTTTAATCACTGGGATTGATGTTTTCTTTAGTATTCTAGTGCTCTTCTTTATGTTAAGAAAGCTTCCTTTTTTTCCATAATTAACATGAAATTTTACACAGAAGAGTTATTTGTTTTTGTCAAATGACATTTACAATGTCAAAATTATGATGTGATTTTTCTCCTTTGCATAAATGAATGCATTAATAATTCTCTTAAGTTTTGACTGCCTTTTAAAATAGCTCCAAAATGATTTTATTGTGTTCAAATGTTAACACACAATTTGATGGGATTTATTAATACTCTATTATTTCTCTTGGTTCTCTTGTGTCTATAAAGTTATTTTCTATCTTTTTTTGGAGGAGCATTAGTTAAATAAAATGTTAATAGGTGTTCTCTAAAAATGGATTATATGATTGAATATATTTTGAAAATTCTAGATTAAATAAATTTAAACAACTCTCTTTGCTATTAAAAATTTCAGAATTAAATCATTATTCTGTACTGGAAATATTCAAAGGATAGTTATTTTAGAGTATGTTTATAAACTTTATTTTATACTTATAGAACAATTTAATAACTTCAATCTACAGAGCTCTTAAACTTTTTAAAATTTTAATATTTCTGGGGTCATTTAACTTGATTTTGACATAGAAAAGAGGCAAACACTAGGGCTGAAATCATCATCTCAGAATTGGATCACGAAATGAAACCCTGGAAAATATATAGAAAAAAAACAAATAACAGTATTTAAGAAATATAATTTAACTGCAATAACCTTTCCCATATTATAATTTGACATATTCTAGATTTATGGGTGTTCCCAAATGAAACCATCTACTAAATGTGGCAAGGGAAAAACCTGGCCTTTTAAAGGCATCATTAATGTAAGCAATCCAAACCAGTTATTAACTTTTCTCATTCTAATCAACAATTAAAAATGTGCATTTTCATTGTTGTTCAGGAAGCTTTTATGAATATATGTAAGAAAATTAATACATATATTTATATATATGTGGAATGATTAATAATATGAGTATTTAACAATTAAAAAAATAAAAGCTTACATTGCATTTCACAGTAAGCTAAGAACAATATATTTCACTCTATAGCTTCCTTAAGGTTTGGCATACACATTCTCATAAGATAGCAAAGAACTTAAATATTTTAGAATTTGCCTGGTTAGTGTTAAAAAGTCAATAAAAACTATATATGT
>NW_005371219.1:11962498-11994407 GCF_000412655.1 Myotis brandtii | reverse complement strand
CACATATATATATATATATACACACATATATATCAGCTTTAAAAATGAGTGACAAAAGGTAATGAAATAATCTAGATTCAATTTGCATTTAATATAAAAAGGATTGGATATCAGCCAGTATTCAGATTTATTAAGAGTCAAAAATGCTGTCACAGCTCATGTGCACATGGAATGTTAGTCATTCATTTTGTTAATCTAATATAATATGGAGTATAATTTATCAGGACATCAAAATAATAGCTTTTACTCCATTTCCTCACTTCTATAAGGACATGCACAATAGACTCCACAGCTATACATGCACCCTATTAGGGCTAATTGAAAATAGATGGCACAATTAACCTGCTTCTTGGTAAAAAGCATTAACACTTAATGTAAAAGTCTAATCACAATAAAAAGAGATTCACATTGGAAGGAAATGTGGTGAATAATTCAAAATCATCTGATTTCCTCGTACAAAATAAAGAAAGAAAAAGTTAATATAACAACACCCAAAGCAGCAATTAGATCATGTGCATTCCTAATCTTTTCTTTCTTACTCAAATATATGCCATCTCAGAAAAAATCCATAGATGATTTAACACGATGACTCACTATATTTAGGTGCGACATAGCAGAACTGAGGAGGTGGTCAAGGGAACAAATCCATTACAATACAAAGTATGACAATTAACAAGCAAACACTTATGTAGAAAAACTGCCTTGATTATTTTATTTCAAATTCCATTAAAGAGATTTTTTGATGACATGCTATAATTAAACTCAAAACTCAATGATCTCTTAAAAATAAAAACATTTTCATTATGGCCTTTTAAAAGTAAGCCATCTATAAAAGCTGATCATTTCAAATTCTACCATTTTTAGTTGTCTCATAAGTTTTTTTTATGTGTTTGAACTTCTTTGAAATGTCATAATGTAAAATAATTTACATTAATCATTAATCATTCTTTAAACTATTTGAAGATGTCTAGTCTTAGCTCTAAAATTCTGTTAATAACATTCTCAAAGCTGTAACTATAAATTCTTATGGATTACTACACCATATAAAATCATATTGCAAACCTAGCATAGAGGTTTCTTTACTTAGGACTGAAACAAATTAATAAATATTTTAATTGTTGAATAAAAATATTATATCAAATTAATAATACAAAGTTCATTTGAAAACAGGAGGTATGTAGATTATTGTAAGGTATAACAGTAGCACATTTTTGGAAAGAATACCCAACATTATGGTGACATGAGCAGGTTTTCCTTGGAAGATGATGAAATAGAATAAGTGAAGTCCAAGTTTGAACAAAGTACTAAGCAGCCGTGGGCAAACTACGGCCCGCGGGCCGGATCCGGCCCGTTTGAAATGAATAAAACTAAAAAAAAAAAGACCGTACCCTTTTATGTAACGATGTTTACTTTGAATTTATATTAGTTCACACAAACACTCCATCCATGCTTTTGTTCCGGCCCTCCGGTCCAGTTTAAGAACCCATTGTGGCCCTCGAGTCAAAAAGTTTGCCCACCCCTGTTAAAGTCTTCAAGGGTCATGAGAATAATGGGCATATCCTATCATAGATTATGAAAACACAGAAGGTCTAAAACAATGGGGTATAATAGATTAACCCATAAGAGAATCAAAAGGACAAAGCTTTTATGTAGTAGAATAATAATTCATTTTCTCCCTCTGCAGTAGCAGGTACAACTAATTTTACCTTAACTAGAGATTCATATAAACATATTAGTAGGATTTACTAGTTGGTAGATAAGAAAAGATACTCTAGGAGTAGCTATTATTGATAGATTTAGGGACTCCCAGACATGGAGGTGAACATTGAGTATATAGCTCCTGTTTCTCTCTCAGTCTTTGGTAATCACTAGAAAAGTTTAATGCCAGGTTAAGACTTGTGCTACATTTGCCTCTATTACCAATAAAGACTTGGAGTTTTCTTGGGATCACATTAAAGATTTATTGGATAATCTCTAAAAAGACAGAGAACAACAGAAATGGAATTTGCAATAGTTATACATATTTAAAATAAAAACTTGAGAACTTTATAAGACCCTATATGCTTTTAATACCCTAGTTACTTGAAATGACTAAAGGTATGCTGGAATCTTAAAGAAGCATTGTGTGTGTGTTAGAGGAAGAGAGATTATAATTCAGTACTGTTATTACAAAGTTCTGCTCAAACTCATTTGACTGGAGAAAATTCACAAATATGGAAACTTTTTAAAATAAAGAATAGCACAAATGTAGAAACTTTTTAAAATAAAGAATAAAAATTATATGATGCTCTCAATAAGTTGAGAAAAATTGATAAAACTCAATAGACATACATGACAAACATAACAGTCAATTATAGAAATCACTTAATGTTTAAAAAAATACCTACAACAAAATTATACTTAATGGTGAAATGTTAAAATCTTTACTTTGAAAATATAAAAAGGAACACAGTATTTGGCATAACACTAGAGGTCTTAGCCTGAGCATTCATATAATTGAGGTAGTAGAAACTATAAGTACTGGAGAGGTACAAATACAGGACTATTCTAAACAAATTGCATGATTGCATATGTAGAAATTTTTTAAATTGCGCAAAAAATACAGGAAATAATTTAAAAATTAGTAACTTCATTGGAAACAAGGTCAACATTCAAAGTCAATTGTGGATCTATATACTAGAAGAAAACAGAAAACCAAATTTTAAGTGAATTATATTTACAATAGAAAAGTTATAAAAATCTTAAGAAAAGAACTTTCCATAGAAAATAGTAAAACTGGATTAAGAAAAGATAAAAACAAGCTAAATAAATGAAGGTATATATAGTTACCAATAATTGGAAAATGCAATGCTTTTGGCAGAATCACTTTCTATATTACTCATACATAATAGCCCAGTAATTCAATTGCAAGATATACACTCATCAGAAATACATTTTATGTGCATTAAAAGTATGAACAAGAATGCCCTTGTCAGCACTATTCATAACAACCGAAAGTGGAAATAACTCAAATATCCATCTACATGAATGGGTAAATTACTTTTGGTATTGTCATACACTGGAATATTATAAAATAATTAGAGGCCTGGTGAACAAATTTGTGCAAGGGTGGGGTCCGGGCTGGCCCACCCCAGTGAAGACCCATCGGGCTGGGCCTGCATGGGGGAGGGGCTGTGGGCAGTAGGCCAGCCGGCCCTGCCCTTGACTGGGGTGTTGTTGGCCAATCGGAGGCCAGGCCAGCCTGGGGCAGGGGTGGTAATCAGGGCCCAGATCAGGATGGTTGGCTGCCACAGTGCGCATCATAGCCACTGGTCATTCTGGTCGTTCCGCCATTCTGGTCGCTGGGCTTTTATATATAGAGATTTAAATGCCATTCTGGTCGCTGGGCTTTTATATATATATAGATTTAAACGAACTAACCACAAGTACATTGAACAACACAAACCCATTTCCAAGTATATTGTTCACTGAAAGATTTCAGATACAAAAGAAGATTCCCTATGATTTCATTTAAAACAGACACAACACCTACAAGTATCAGCAGTCAGGGTAACATTTATTTTTGTGGAATGGAAAAGGGGTTGATTGAAAGAGTACATGGGATGGGGTTCTACAGTGTTAATAATGTCCTGTTTCTTGTGTTGAATGATTATTATGTGACTGTACTTATTTTGTAAAAAATCATTAAATTATATATGTATGGCTTATATTCTTTTCTATATATAAAACTTCAATTTTAAAATACATGTTTAACAAATTCTATCCAAAAACATTGTGTCTACAAATTCTCAATTCTTTGTTTAAAAAAAAATCCCAAGAAGGGAAAACACTATATGGAAGATTAAAATATTTTTAAAAGTTCTTATTTATAAAGAATCACCCATTTCATGCTATTATTTATAATCAGAAATATGTTTTTAAATGTGTTGCTGTCAATTAAAGAGTTTTCTGTCCTATTTTCCTCTCAGAAATCATATGCAAATGATAAGGAAAACGACTTTGATAAAATACAACAAAAGTAAAAAAATAATAATAGCAATATTCTATATTTTACAATGGGCACCAGTCGGGAAAGATGCCAACTGCCTTGTCAAAGCAGCAGTAGTATGAACATAACCGGCTACAGGTGGAGGTACATGTAAAAGGCAAGCCATTTCATTCTGCAGAAATCTGTCTCTGTTGAAGAACTGAAAAGCTAGGCACCATAAGCAGCAGGCACAATTCTATAACAAGAAAGCTTTTAGAATCTCAGGACCCCATCTTCACCCTTGCAGGAGTGTGATGGGGTGGGTGACACCAGACACAGTTGAGAACAGGATGTGGCTCCAATATGAAAAAAAGTCAGATTCTTATGGAAAGCTTAGTCAGAATTATACCTTCCCCCACCACTGAAAACCAACAGAGCACTTAGAACTCTGGTAGGCAGAACACTTAAGATGACCCCCAGTGACCCTCAACCATTTGTAATCTCCTTCCCTAGAATGTGAGAAGACCTGAGACTGTGGTGAGATATGACTCCCATGGCTGCTTACAAAAGTGAAAGGATTTTGCAGATGTAAATAAGGTCCTTAATCAGCTGGCTTTGACTTAATCCAAGGAAGATTATCCAAGATATACTTGATCTATGTAGATTGCTAATTCTTTAACGAAGGCTTAGTCCTTACCTGAGTACTGAGATGCTCTACTACTGGCCTGGAAGTATCCAGACATGTTGTCAACAGCCTATGGAAAAGAAGAGCCTTTAGGAGCTGAGAGGCTATGTCCTACAACTGCAAGGAACTGAATTCTGCTGGGGATCTCAATGAAAATGGAAGAGAACCTCAGGGTCCATATGAGAACTCAGTCATCGATATCTTGACTATAGCCTTGGGAGGGTATAAGCAGAGAACCCAGTATAGCGATGCCAGAATTCTGATCCACAGAAACTGTGAGATAATAATATGTTTTGTTTAAGCCACTACATTTGTGGTAATATGTTTTATGCAGAAAAAAAATATCTTAGGTAGGGAATGTAAGAATCATTCTCTAGATGAAGTGCTCAAAAAAAAAATCAAGGCAATCTAAGCTTTCAAAGTTCACAATGAAACAGCTGCTTTCTTGCACAACTGGCTCATGGTGATGCCCAGGAATTGGCATCCTGTCTATGTGCACAGAGCATTCAATCAGTTTTCCACTGCTTCATTCCAGAATATAAACGGAGAGGCACTGAAAAGAATCAACTATATACCAGACCAGGAGGATCCAGAATCACAAGCTAAATCTTGAAGAAGAAAATAAATTCCCTTTAACTTGTGAAATAATGAATTGAAAGATATGAGAGTGTTTGAGAAGATTAGTAATAGTTTAACAAATTAACAATTAAGTACAACGAAAAGCCAATTCCAGAGGAAAATAAAATAACTTTGGTATATGATTTAGGTACACAAATTAAATAAACATATACCAGAGTAGTAAGAATGTAATCTTGGTATACTTTGAGAAATATCTATATTGATATAGTAATGAAACACTGAGTACTGGTTTAATGAATATTGCTTTAAAATAACATATTTAAAGGCTTCAAAGAGAATAAAGTTGCAAGGGGAAGAAACACTAATTTACTCTAATAAAATTTATTGTGTTATGTCAAGACTCACTGAATCAAGAGTGCTCAAAATAAGGATATTATTTAGAACAGAAAAATTATATTTACCAAAAGAAATGTTAAAACATTGGAAGGGTTTGATCCTAAGGACCCACTTCAGAACAGGGAAAGGATAAAGTAGGGAATTACTGCTCTTATTAACATCCTAGTAGCACTATATGGTTTTGAAAATATGTGCAAAATCACCTGGATAAAAATAAAAATGAGATTTACAATGTCTAATAGTATAAGTATGGCCTTTTAATCTAAAGTAAATTATGTGTTTTCCTCAATGTTAATACTCTCTGCAGCACATTAAGTGGCCCCTGGAGGCCTAAAAAACTTAATGTACTTCTCTAATTATCTGAAGAAAGGGAAGTCTGAGTCTCTAGTGAGTCTCTGGTCCATTAGACAGAGGGAAAGATTATCTAGTAAATAGTCTAAATTTCAAAAGTAAAAGAGGAATAGAGTTTGTGTGCTCTGTGAAAGACTATTAAAATTATATGATGAACTGAACAGGTAACTATACCTACTAAATATTAAAAATCCTGTCCAGAAATTCTGATTTCTACAAGAAAGACACAAACAGAAGTGCATGTTGTCCAGCCATAGATAACATTGGGATTTCCCTGATTTTTTTAAATAATATTTTATTATATTTGCTGGACCTTATGGAAAGTTATAAAATAACTACATTTGTAAATGGACCCAAATTAAAATTACAAACAAGGAAATCCAAGAAATTCATGGACAGGAGAAGATATATTCAATTATCATTTTTTAATATATGGTAATCAGCATTAAATATTACATTTAAAATTTACAGGCAATCTCAATAAGTTAATCTACTTAAAGATACTGAGAACTGTATTTAAAATCAATGGAATTTCAAAAAAATAAAAATGCTTCTTTAAGTATAGAACAGAAAAGTCACACAAGTTTATAGGACAAATCTGACCTACTCTTTCCATGAAATATCAAAAGACTGACCAATAAATTTTCCATATGTTATTTTCTAAAAATAAGGATGCCGTACACATGCTAGATTTTTAGTTTGTTTCTGTATCTAATTTGATCTATAATGTTGGATTGAATTTACTTGGTCTCCTTTGTCATTGAAAACATGCATCTATTAAACAAATAGGAGAAAGACAAGCTGGTTGGTTTTGACAATGAGATTTTAGAGCCAGAAGCCTTTTAGATGGGGTGAAGTAGAAATGGGGGAGGTGGTAGCACTGATAAAATAGGGTAGGTCTGCCCATCCCAGACCTGCTTACCTTGAAACCACAGGACACTAGCTTAAAAAAAAAAAGTAAATACTAGACAAGCCTAATGATTAGGGTTCTAGGTAACATATTCCATTTCTTGGTAAAGTATTCAATATACAAGTCCCATCAAACTCTGATTCCTCTTCTCTGTAAAATTTAATAAACTTAGCTAAAATTTATCTCTTCTCTTTTATTCTAATGTGATACTCTATTTGCTTGCAAAGAATATTGAAGCTACTAACAAAAATATAAGTTAAGATTAATTCAGCATTAATAAATCATTAAGGAATGAAAGATAGGCTGGATCAGACACAGTTTTGCTATAGAATGAAAGTTTGTGTCCCTCCCAAATTCATATGTTAAATCCCTAATCCCCAGTATGATGGTATTGGGAGGTGAGACCTTTGGGAGCTAATTGGGTTAGATTAGGTCATAAGGGTATGATCCTCATGATGAGATTACTGTCATAAAAACCAAAGACATAAGATAACTCTTTTTCAATTTTTCTCTCTCCCTCCTCCCCTTTTACCCTCTTTCCCTTCCTCCCTCCTTTTCCCTCCACCCTACCCGTATTAGCATGTACCAAACAAAAGTCTTGTTAGCACATAACAAGCAGGCAGCCATGTACAAACCATGAAAGGGCTCTCACCAGTCTCCAAATCTGTTGGCACCTTATCCTTGTAATTTCCAGCCTCCAAAATTTAAGCCACTCGGTCTATGATATTTTGTCACAACATCTGGGGCTAAGAGAATATTCTGTATGATCATTATTTTCATATCCAGATCTGGCTTTGAACTTCTTAGCAAACATCACATTCAGTTATTCAGTTACATAAATCATATTTTCTATTGTCAAAGAAAAATTGCACCGGGTACAATTAAGGAGGCAAGGAAGACTCTATTGAGAACTACTGCAATAGGGATAGAGATTGAATTCTATTCTTTTGAAGTAAAAAGTGGAAGGATTTTTAAGTGTTTGGTTGAGCTAGTGGTTAAGTACAGGAAGAGGTCAGTGGGGAGATTGGTCAATGTGATGAGACCATCTGTGATTGCTCATTGGCACTTGATGAAGTTAGGTTCTTATCCTCCTACAGAGATGGAGAGATAGAGGCACTATATTTCTTGATGATTTCAAACACTTGACATTTCATAGTGATGGATCCCAGATTTTTGAGAAAGACATTCTTAGGTTGTAAGATGGGCAAGAGAACTCTCACATATCAAAGGGCAGAGAAGAGGGATGGCTGGGTCAAACAGAAGTTCTATTTTAAATTGTTTTGAGGAAACTCCATATTGGGAGCATGGGGGTAAAGGGGATATATCTGCAATACTATCAACAACAAAAAATATATTTAAAAAATATGAGGCATTGGAGGTGGGGGTGGAGGGGGGTCAATGGGAAAAAAAGGGGGACATCTGTAATACTTTCAACAATAAAGATACATTTTAAAAAAAAGAAAGGGAAGAAAAACAACTTGTAATTATAAGTTTTCTAAAGAAAATAGTATAAAAAAAGTGAGAAGAATGCTGTATAAAATTAGGTAAGCCAAGCAGAATTTTAAAGTTATCTTGGTCACTGTGAACAATATTAACTTAACTATTCTTCTGGGGAAAAAAGTTTATACCAATATCCTTTTCTAAAATAAACTTGTCATGTAGGTATCAATAGTCAATGTAACCCATGAAAAAGATATACTTATTTTCATGCCAGAATAACTTTACCCTACAATATTAAACTTCTACAGACTTTATAATTATAAAGCTCCCAAAACAGATGAAAATGACTAAAGGTAGTAAGAAACAAATAGAATATCCTTTTGATGTGGTGAATCATTCACCCAAACAGAATGACTAAGCATAATGCCACTGTATCATTTTGCGGTAGCTCAGTCTAAAGCCATGTTATTTTAAGGGAAGATATAACCAGCTCCAAAGCCTCTCATTTCCTATTTATCATCTGTAAATGGCAACAGTGAATTATAATATATCTAGAAATGTCTTAAGACTGTTGATATGTCAGGTTTTCATACAATTTAAAAATAAGTATACTGGTCTGTTATCATTACTTTAAATTAGTAGAGCACAGATAATTTTGCAAGCAATTCTGTGCAATTACTTTTTTGATCTTCATAGAGCACTTAAGGTGAACAGGGCCTGTATCACTATCTATTTTACTGACACACAGATAGGATTCAGAGAAATAAAAGATTACTTTAGTGGTATACTAACCTTGGAAAGGTAGATGAAAAGAAACAAAATAAAGTATCTAAAAAGTGAGGAAGAAAGGTAATAGATATAAAACTCACTATTCCATTTACTAAAAAATACTCAATAAAACTTTTATCACATTTTTATTGCTTATTTTTTAAAGAATGCTTCAATTAGCCAACAAATCGAGGATAGACTAGAGATAACTGAATTAGGCTGTTTGCCCCAGAAATATTCTGTAACCAAGAGACTAACTTGTCCTAATCTACCATTGGATAGCCAAAGTAGGTGGAGTATTTATATCAAACTAGAGGTCCGATGCATGAAATTCGTGCAAGAGTAGGCCTTCCTTCCTCCGGCTGCTGGCACCGGCTTCCCTCTGGCACCCTGGACCCGAGCTACCCTCTGGCTGTTGGCAGGCACCCGGGACCCAGGCTTCCCTCGCAGCCCTAGCTTTTTCAGGAAGGACGCCCTGTCTAATTAGCATATTATGCTTTTATTATCCTATATAATAAAAGGCTAATATGCAAATTGACCAAACAGCAGAACAACCGGTTGCTATGATGCACACTGACCACAAGGGGGCAGAAGTTCAATGCAGGAGCTGTCCCTCTGGTGGTCAGGGGGAACGCTGCTCAACCAGAAGCCAGGCTCATGGCTGGCGAACACAGCGGCAGTGGCAGGAGCCTCTCCTGCCTCCGCAGCAGCACTAAGGATGTCTGACATGGGGAGTGGGCCTAAGCTGTCAGTCGGACATCCCCCGAGGGCTCCTGGACTGTGAGAGGGCGCAGGCCAGGCTGAGGGACCCCTCTGAGTGCACAAATTTTAATAATGTCATAGAAAGTGTAATGCAAGTTTCAATTAAATTCTTAAGCTAAGGGAAATCATATAATCTGTGTGCAGGATTGTCTTATTCCTTATATTCAATAATTGAATTTTAATTCTTCTATTCAATTTATAATTCCAAGCGATTTGGGTCTTACTTGGTAGTAATCTTTTTCAAATTACTTTCCTTACTTCATGCATTTTTAGGCTCTTTCTCTCCTCCCCTCATGGATTTATCTTGTTCTTAGTAATTAACGTTTTCCCGGCAGTGTTATTTATTCCAAATGATTGTTTTCATTGTAAATTTTAGTATTTTAATTATACTCTTAGGTCATTTTACCAAGGGACAATATTTATAAATAATGTTTGTCAAAATATATTTCATATACTAGTATTTAATAGAGTCAAGATAGTTGTATTTAAGAGTAATTACCAGAAAATAATCATGGTTTGAACTATATTATATGAAAAGTGAACTATATTATATGAAAAGTGAAAAGTGAACCTAAAGGGAAAAAATAGAAATACAATGTTCATTCCTAAACAATAGTATTAATTTTCAAAAATTTAAATATAAGGAGGTAATAAAAATGTATAGAGATCAATAAAACAGCCCTGAAGGTATAAAAGTATAAGGTATCTGAGAAAGAGGGACTCAACCTGAAGGTAAATCCTTTGAGAATAGCAATGAATAGGCCACCAGGCCATGTAGCAGAACACTCTTGGGAATTATCCTATTCAGTTAAGCAGGGAGTTAAAAACACAGAGAGGAGCCACTGAAGTATACAGTAAACTGGACACTACTAAAGCAATGACGTTCACGATGAAGTAGTGAACTATGAAGACTAGGAAAATGTCTACCTCCTCCTTCATCCACAGATCTCTGCAATTAGTAGGGAGAGTTCAATTTATCCCATAATAAGTGACATAGATATCAATGTGAAAAACTAACAAAGGTAACAGAATTAAAGAAATTTTAAATAAAGATTGGTAAACTTGCACCATAACATGTAAGTTTTGGATTTCCCAAATATAGAAGACATAACAATGAAAAACAACCAGATATTCATAAGAAAATATGAAAATATTAATCTATATAAGCTTTCAGACAAGCATGAAGGCTAGAGCCCAAATATTTATGAATATACAAGAACCTAGATAATATTGTTGGTGAGGAATCTTCTAGGGTGAAAGAACCAGTAATGAGTATTTTACATATTTATTTGTAGAATTATTATAAAAGACCAAATGTATATTTTATTAAATAGATTTATTTAGAGTGATTGTAGGTTGACAGAAAACTGATTAGAAAGTACAGAGTTCTCATATATCAACTGGCCTCAGAAATGAACAACCTCCTAGAATCTATGTCCCTCACAAGAATGGTCCATTTATTACAAGTAATGAACCTACATTGCCATATCATTATCAACTAAAGGCCATAGTTTACGCTTGGGCTCAGTCTTCATGTTGTATATTCTATCAGTTTTGAGAAATGCATAATGACCTGTGTATACCTTTATTATTTCATACAAAACAGTTTCACGGCTCTAAAGTTTCTTTCAACTCTGCCTATTCACCCCTCGCTACCACCTAATCTCTGGAAGCCACTGGTCTCTTTACTGTCTTCATAATTTTGCTTTTTCCAGTGTGTCATATAGTTAGAAAGAGGAAAACATATCATATCAGCTAATATCACGTCTGTAATGAGAATAATTCACTAACTTTAAGTAAGTGGATCCTAGATAAGATCACTTAGATGTTTCATCTTTGGTCCCCTAAATGAATTTCCTAATCTGTTATTTGGAAACATTAAACTCTGTTTAATTTTTATTTTCTAGAAATTCCTAATAAAGGACAGTGTCTCCAGCACAATCAGAACATCTGTCACATAGAGAAAAGGTATCTAACCTTGGCCCCAGGTGCCTCAGCTCATCAACAATTTCTCTCAGCTCCTTCCATTAGGTTTTCCTTCACCATTCTCATTTGTTGACTTCCCTTCTTACGTAAAAAACAAGCAAACAAACGAAAAACACTTTGGTTTCCAGAGACTGGACTTCACTTAAAATGAAGGGTAATCCCTTTAGCAGTGCAATAGGAACTACTTCATAATAGTTCTTTCAGTTTTTCTACATAGCCCTTCTCTTTGCATGCATGTAGATAATTTGAGGTAGAGGTAGGAAATGGATTTGGACAAGGTGGATTATAGACAATTAATTAATTACACAGAGCTAATAAAGTCTGAAAAATTCCATATTTATTCATGGCAAATGTTTTACTATCTTACAGCATCTTTGTTGTTCCCTAATAGGTCTTCTATAAAGCCTTCCCTGAAAAATGAACAAAGGGGAGAGCCATTTGCAAAATTTCATTTGTAGGATTACTGAAATAGCAAGACAGTAAAAGAGAAGAAATATATAGAGCTAGGGTCTGTAACATCCACAACAACCGAAGGCTCGACCAAACACCGGAAGTGGATTACTGAAATAGCAAGACAGTAAAAGAGAAGAAATTACAAACTAGCAAAGATATTCTGACATGTATATGTGGGCACAGATGATATATAGATGATAGACAGATAAACATATATATATATATAAAGAGCCAGGGTCTGTAACATCCACAACAACCGAAGGCTTGACCAAACACCGGAAGTCAGTGCTGGGTTGCCATGGCAACCCAACACTGACTGCAGCCAGTGCCAGCACAGCAACCCAGCACTGACTGCTGAGGGGGCTGCGGATCAGGCCTGGAGAGAGGCACAGAGAGAGATAGGCAGGGTCTGATCTGCAGCCTCCATGGCAGCTGTTGATCAGCTGTTGCCTCTCTCTTTCTCTCTGGGCTTCGCCAGCAGCTCTGTTTCTCTCCAGGCCTCCGCAGGGGCTACTGATCAGCCCTGCCTCTTTGATCAGGCCCAGAGATAGGCCCAGAGATGCTGACTGGCATAGAAACTGACCAATCAGAACCTAATCTGGGTGAAGTGTGAAGGCAGAACCTATGGTGGGGGCTGAGGAGGGGTTTTAAGGGCAACATCTGTTTGGTGTCAGGTGTAAGAAAGCAGTTCAATTTTTTCATAACCGGTTTGGCAGTATAGTGTATATGGCTGGCTATCAGTCCAGATATAGGGATTATGTGTTTTTGTCTGCCAAGAGCATCTCCTCCTGCTGAAAAGGGTGTTTCCTTCCCATTTAAGCAATCCTATATCAGTCCAGATATAGGGATTATGTGTTTTTGTCTGCAAGAGCATCTCCTCCTGCTGAAAAGGGCATTTCCTTCCCATTTAAGCAATCCTATACTATATAATCTATCTATACTAATACAAGGGTAATGTGCTAATTAGACTGGGTCGACCAGCCATCTTTTGGACGTTCAACTTCCGGACAAAGCCATGGTGGTGGGGGCCAAGGCAGAGGCAGTTAGGGGAGGTTAGGCCAGCAGGGGAGGGCAGTTGGGGGCAAGATCAGGACAGCAGGAGAGGGCAGTGAGAGGTGATGAGGCAGGCAGAGGCAGTTAAGGGCGATCAGGCAAGCAGGCAGGTGAGCGGTTAGGAGCCAACGGTCCCAGATTGCAGAGGGATGTCCCTGTGGGACAGATTGCGAGAAGGATGTCCCTGTGGGATCAGGCCTAAACCAGTAGTCGGACATCCCTCAAGGAGTCCCAGATTGGAGAGGGTGCCGGCTGGGCTGAGGGAACCCCCCCTCCCATGCACGAATTTCATGCACCGGGCCACTAGTATATGTATATGTATGTATGTATGCATGTATGTATATTGTTTTTACTTCACATTCATATAAAAATAAATCTAATCTTGTAATTAAAAACAATACAAATAATAGTAAATGATAAATGCAAGAATATATATTACAGAAAAGAAAAATGAAAGGAGAAAACTCAGGAAACATAAATTATACAGGTATGCCCAAATCACTTTCTTATAAAAATGGAAATACAGTTTAACTTCGCCAAAAATATGCATTAGCACAAAACATTCTACATATACCATGATGCTTTAAGGCAGTGGTTCTCAACCTTCTGGCCCTTTAAATACAGTTCCTCATGTTGTGATCCAACCATAAAATTATTTTTGTTGCTACTTCATAACTGTAATGTTGCTACTGTTATGAATCGTAATGTAAATATCTGATATGCAGGATGGTCTTAGACGACCCCTGTGAAAGGGTCATTCGACTGCCAAAGGGGTCGCGACCCACAGGTTGAGAACCGCTGCTTTAAGGAGAAGGTCAGTCTTATTTTGGTTGGAAGTTACAGGGAGGAAGGTTTTAGCTTATTTGAATGAAGTCCTGTACAAGTCAGCACAATCCAACAAAGGATGCGTGGAGGTACACAGAGAGTTTACCATAGCTGAGAGAATTTAGGCCTGAAAGGACAAGTCTTCTTGGCATGTAAGAAGTAATTTCTACATTGGGAGAAATATTACAATAAATGATGTTTTCAAGCTTTGATTTTTCTGTTTCTTAGTTCGCGATTCAGCTTTTCCTTCCCCTTAGAATAAATATATTCTATATCAACATATCTCTATACTTAGGCAGGCTTTCTTTTCCAAAAAATATTCATGCAGAATAATAAAGCACAAACTACTTCATACTATTAACCTAGGAACATTAGAGATATATTTGGTGAATAGTAAAACAGACTTGATTACCCATTTCCATACAGATTGTATGATTTCACAGTCAAGTGATCTAATAGTGAATTAACTTAAAACAAAGCCATAAGCAAAAGAAACCCTCATGCAAAGGAGATTTTAAGTCTCTATAACAGAAGGTAATTTGGCTATGAGACATAGTCTCTTAACTTTTAAGAGAGGGGATATCGTATTTTTAAAATATGTGACTCTTTTCATTATATTTTTAAATAGGTTGAGTTTTCCCAATACAAAATAAGCTTTCACCCAGATGGTGTTTAGCTAGGATTTACTCACCTTTTAGGAGTATTGTTATTTTATATGTTTTCATTAAAAAAATCAAGGACTTGCCTAATCATAGATAAGAATAAAAATTCAGAATCGTTTTAAAAAGTAAAATATTTGTTTCCATTTAATTATGAAACAATCAATCTTACAATGAGGTGCAACCAAAGAAATTACAGAATCTGCAAGGTAAATTGAATTGTAGAAAAATGTTATTCTGGCAAAGAAATTACAGAATCTGCAAGGTAAATTGAATTGTAATGTTATTCTGGTTTTCTATCCTGAAAAGGAACTAAATCAATTGTATTGATATCATTCTTTAACCTATCCTGAAACAATTCTAGGGGAAATATTTAAATCATTATATTTGGTTAGCCTGAACCTTTGGTAGCTATAACATTCCTCTACCAAAATTGGTTCATGGTCAACTTGAAAGTGATACTTAACCATAGGGATTGATAAGGAATTTCTAACAGAATTCAGGATTCCTACATAACCACATCACTGCAAAGTTCTTCTGGATCAAATAACATTCATGTAAGAAAATTTTGATATGTTCTCTTATCCCTTTTGTTTATGCTGTAGTTATATGGTACATTTTTAGACCAAAGAAATGTCATGTTACTGATATCTCTGAATTTTTAATCAAACTCACACTGTGTCAGAAAGATCTACCATCTCCTCTATTCACAGGGCAAACAGCTATTTACATTTGAAGATTTGGGTCAAGTTACTTTTTGATACAGCTTATCTTGACATCTAATCAAACTCACACTGTGTCAGAAAGATCTACCATCTCTATTCACAGGGCAAACAGCTATCTACCTTTGAAGATTTGGGTCAAGTTACCTTTTTGATAAAGCTTATCCTGACAACGACTCAATAGGAATTCCCTTCCCTGTTAACTTCAAGGTTTTTTAAAATGTTAAAGTTGAGTGAATGATGCACAAACAACAAGAGACACCAAGAGACACAGGCAGATTTCTCAATGAAGTTAAAGGTTTTACTCATTTACCCACAGGCACACACACATAGTGAAAAGAATAGTTGTCTATCTGATTAGGAAACAAACTTCCCAGGACTACAATCCCTATGGATAGGGTAAAGTACAAATAGTCTCACTTGGAGCAAGGATTGTGATCAGATCTCCCTGTGTCACGATCAGATTCATTTTCTGATTTATTTGAAATGTTTGGGAACCTCTAGCTGCATGCCTACCTTCTCAAGTGGTTGCATGCTACATGTAACCCTGAATGTTTGGTAAGACTTTTTAAATCAATGGGCAATTTCCCAGAAATAACATCTCTTTCTTTTTAATTTAAGTTCTTTATTATTGAAAGTATTATATATGTTTCCTTTTTGCCCCCATTGACCTCTCCCCAAACATTCCCATCCCCCAGCACATGCCCATTTCTTTAACAGATTCATGTTTCAGTCTAAATTCAATTTCTAAAATATCCAATGGTAGAATTCACATATATGTACCAGCACACCTATGTAATTTACTAGATCTGTTTATTCCTATATATCTGTTTACTCCTATTAAATGCTTATCCCTCAAAGGAAAGATAGATTCTTCTTTGTCTTTGTATCACCAGTACTGATCAAAGTAACTGCCACATAAATATTACTGATACTAGAGGCCCGGTGCATGAAATTCATGCACAGAGTGGGGGGTGTCCCTCAACCCAGCCTGCACCCTGCCCAAACTGGGACCCCTCGGGAGATGTCGGACCACCGGTAAACCAGCAGTCGGACATCTCTCTCACAATCTGGGACTGCTGGCTCCTAACCGCTTGCCTGCCTGCCTGCCTGATTGCCCCTAACCACTCCCCTGCCAACCTGATTGATGCCTAACTGCTCCCCTGCTAGCTCAATCACCTCCAACTTCCCTCCCCTGCCAGCCTGATCACCCCAACTGTCCTCCCCCACCAGCCTGGTCACCCCCAACTGCCCTTCCCTGCTGACCTGATGGCCCCCAACTGCCCTCCCCTGCCAGCCTGATCGCTCCCAACTGCCCTCCCCTGCTGGCCTGTTCACCCCCAACTGCCCTCCCCTGCTGGCTTGATCGCCCACAACTGCCCTTCCCTACCAGCCATCTTGTGGTGGCCATCTCATGGTGGCCATCTCGTGACAACGTCGCACGAGGGCGTCACACGATGCCACCTAGGATTATTATATAGGATTGGTTGCAATAAACCACAGAAAGACATCATTTCCTTCTTGCATTATTATATAACTTCTATACATTTTAGCATATGTGAAAGTTTACTATTATGAATTTCAATCTTAAATCAGCCAGTGAAACAAATAAAAGTGCCCTTTTCATAGTATTTGACACTGATTATCACTCTTTCTTACAACTCTTTGATTTCTTATTTTCAATGATTTGTAAATTCCCTTGTTTTCCAATTTTCAACAGCTTGCCCTTCTCTTATTATTAAATACTAGTAGCCCAGTGCACAAAATTTGTATACAGGGAAGGTGTCCCTCAGCCCAGCCTGCACCCTCTCCAATCTGGGACCCCTCGGGGGATGTCTGGCAGTCAGGGCCTAAACCGGCAGTTGGACATCCCTCTCACAATCCTTGACTGCTGGTTCCTAACCAATCACCTGCCTGCCTGCCTGATTGCCCCTAACTGCCCCCCCTACAAGCCTGATTACCCCTAACCACCTCTGCCTGCTGGCCTGATCGCCCCTCACTGCCCACCCTGCAGCCTGGTCGCCCCTTACTGGCCCCCCTGCTGGCCTGGTCACCCCCAACTCCCCTCTCTGCTGTCCTGGTCGCCCCTTTCTACCCCCGCTGCTGGCCTCCAGCCTGGTCGCCCCTTACTGGCCCCCCTGCTGGCCTTGTCACCCCCAACTCCCCTCTCTGCTGTCCGGGTCACCCCTAACAGCCCCCCACCCCTGCTGGCCTGGTCGCCCCACACAGCCTGCTGTTCAGTTGTTTGGTCGTCCCTCACTAACTCCCCTGCTGGCCTTGTCGCCCTAAGCATCCTGCTGTTCGGTCATCTGCCCAGTTGTTTCGGTCGTGATGGCCCCTGGCTTTTTATATATTAGAATACTTTCACTCTTCTCTCTTCATGCACTCTCTCGGCAAAAATTCAGGAAACCATGTTACAGCCTCTAAAATGTATCTGACAAATGACCTACTATTTTCAGTTTCAACCTCCATTTATTTTTCATACTTTTATCCTAAGCTTAAGAATTGTCAGACAATAACCTCTACATCTCCTTCCAGCCTCTAGAATTCAATTTTCTAAAACAACATCCTCCTACCCAAATTTCTCTATTTCTAGTAATGACATAATTATCTCAGTCATCCACATTTAAAATCATGACTCTTTTCCTTATACCTATTTACAAGCAGTTGTTTTTCCTCATATTGTACTGAAATATTTATTTCTGCTAGTTATAATTTAAGCTATTAACTTTTGTAGTAAATTATTATGTAGTGAGTTAAAATATCTGTTATTCTCCCAGAATCCATGGTAGAAGAGTTTGAAAAGGAATGCCTTGTCTCTGTGACCAAGATAGTTGCATGTTTCTATATAGCAATTCAGGACTCTAAATGGAAGTATACGGGCAAATGAAATGGAAGCTACATTGTTTTTTACAACCTAACCTCAAACTATAGCAGTATTTATCTCACATTCTCTTGGTTACAAATAAGTAACAAGTCTGTTCAAGATTCAAAAAGACAGAACATAGATCCACCTCTTGATAGAACTTTAAAGGTCACATCTCAGGAAAGCATGTGGCCTGGCTGAATTTGTTTTTACCATCAATGAAAAATACAACCTGCCATAGTCTGCTTGTTGGCAACAATTCACCTGATTTCTATACATAAAATATATTCAGTCTTTCCCTTAAGACCAGAAGCTCATTACAACATTAGCTCAAAGACTGTGTGCCCAAAGTTCAAATACTTATAATCTGTATCAGGTCTCCATCTGGAAAGACTCCTCAAGTGTAGTTCCTCTGGTAGACTAAAAAGACAAGATATCTACCACTCCTACAGGCAACATGCAATGGCGTGACTTGCATAGTAGAATAACTGTACATACTCTGCATTACACTCCTTGGGCTGCTATAACAGAATACCACAGACTGGGTAGCTTAAACAACAGAAATTTGTTTACAGTTTGGTAAGCTGGAAGTCCAAGATCAGGTACCAGAGACCTCTCTTTCTGGTTTATAGACAGCTGCCTTCTCTACTGTGTCCTCACATGGCCTATTCTCAGTGCATTCACATCTCTGTGTCTCTTCCTCTTCTTAGAATGACACCAGTTGTATTGGATTAGGGTCCCATCCTCATGATTTCTTTAACCATAATTACCTCCTTAGAGACCTTATCTCCAAATGCAGTCTAACACATGAATTTTCTGTAAATTTTAATACATAACACATCAAGTCCAAAAAAGGGGGAAATTGAAAGCACACTATAGTCACTGGTTCATAGCAATTTAAAAATCTAATCAAGACCATGTTCTTATTCCTTGATTAGAACTTACCTGTGTTTTCTCAGAGTTCTCTATGTCTCCTGACTCTGTCCTCTGGGCTGTTGCTTCCTTTTTCTTCCTTTTCTATATAAAATGGCCAAGTCTGGAACTGAGTATGTTTCCAAGCTCACTTTCTGTGTATAAAAGGCTTCTTTTCATTGCATACTCCTTAATCCTTCCACTTTAAACTGATACGATTTCTTCACCATGCTATAGACTTACTGGGTATCAATTGAAAATCTACTCTATTAAAACAGAACAAACCAAACAAAAAAACAGAAGGTCATTTTGGCCACAAACAAAACATATTATTTAGATCCAAATTTATCTATAACATTAAAAGCTAACCAAAACATAGCTGAATAGACTGGAGATGTTAAATAAAAGTAAGAGAAATCCATAGGATGACCTAATCTGACTACATTATTGTGAATAATGTTATGAGAAAAAACATAGAAGTTATAGTCAGTTAATTCTGGGAGCTAAATCCAAAAGACCATCCCAGAGTATAGTATATTAAACCAGAGTCACCTGCATGTCAGTGGTAAGTAAAAACCTCAACCAATAAATTTAAGATGCTTATAATCCTGTTGCAAAGGGAGAATGGAGTAGAGAACAGAAAGACAAATATAAACAAGTAAATAAACAAATAAATAAATAAAGACAGCACAGACATTTGAATTTTCTCCTTCCCATTAGCACAGGCCATAGCATTATGTCTGATTGCATAATATTCTTATGTAAACTGAATTACCAACCCATTTGTTCTTTAGCTTAAGCAATTTTATATCTTCTATATAGTCTCCAAATAATCTCTAGTGAGAAAAAATTCCCAATACAGAATGTTAACTTCAGAGGATTGTCAAAATTCATTGATCACAGTTGGTAATAATTGCAACTTAAAGCTGGATTGAGAAGACTATGGTATATATAAGTGGAATTCTGAATGAAAATAACTTTTTTAAACCATTTAATTAAACCAAAATATTATATGTAAATTTTTAGTATTCCCAAATTTCATAAGAAAAACAATACACAAAGGCAAAGCAAAACCACCCATAGGGTCTGCTAACACCTCAATCATGTCACATAATTACCATTACATTTTTGTAGTCAGAACATTTAAGCCCTATTTTTTTCTGGTTTGATGATCCTCACTATCCCTAGAATGTCCTTAAATAATAGTTTTTTATCCTATACAATAACAGAGTAAAGCTGCTTGATTATTATGGGTTTTGACTATCCCCAGCTGTCTGTATATCATGCTTACTTATGTCCAATTTAAATAGTGAGATCACAGAATAATATATACTGCAGTAATATTTACTGAAATATGTTATTATTATTATTTTGGTAATAGAAGGAATAATCTGGACTTTTAAGACATATTGCTTAAATTTTAACTAAAGAGGTATCCTTGAAGTCAAGTTTTAATTGAACTAAGAATGAGTAATTTGAAGTAATATGAATAATATGAATATAAAATTAGCATGTGGATAATAACATGAAAAGTATCTCATATGGACAAGAACTTGTTTTTTTCTACATGTTTATTACATATATATATGAAGCATAGTAATATATCAGAAGCTTTACTTAAATAAATTTGAATCTATATTGTTCATATTCTACTTATATTTCATTGTAAATTGAGGATTCTTTGTTCTGTATATAGCCGGAGATAATTTTTTTATACAGCAGAAATACACAGTCTGCCAAAAAGAGAGAGGTACTGTACCTTTAGATAAAATAGGTAAATTGATGCATTATAGAAATTCTGCACATCATTTATACATGTCCAATTGTAATAGCATAAAATGCATCATCATAAATCATTTCCCTTTCATTATTTAATGTATACTAAGGTCACCTCCAAAGTTAAGACAATATTAGCCATTTTATCCAAAGTGGGTTGGAAAAGAAAACCTGTAATCTCTCTTAGGACTGCAAGTACATTTTCAGTTTGAATTTTCTTTCCTCTCTCTCTCTCTTTTATGATATTTTGATGCTGATTTACCAGAGAAACAAAGCCCATGATAATGTGAAACATAAATTTCCTGAGCTAAATGGAGTCCATTAAGTGAAACACTGAATGCAAAGCTGTTAGATAAGGAATGGCAGGTTACCATAAATTAAGCAATAGCCATTCAGGAGAGTATGACAGTAGAATTTTAAAAATCTCAGTACTCATTTATCAACTACTAAGAACACAGCCTGTTTACAAAGATAGAATGTTAAATAAAGAATGTGAAAAATATACATTATAAAATCCTTTCCATTTCTGACAATACATAAGAACATATTCTAATCAAATAGCTGTGGAGTCCATACTGCTGACAGTTTGATTATACAAGGGGCAGGAAATACGGCTTTTTAAAAAATTATTTTACATGAGTTTAATAATTTTGAAAAGCCTGAGTTATTGTGAGAAGTCAGGGTAAAATTTTGTTTATTAGTATGGAAAATAAGAGTTTGATTCTCACATATTGAGTGATTAAAGTAGATATAGATGATAGATGAGTAGAGACACATATAACCAGTTCACAATTTCTTTTATACCAAATATGACTTTATACCTTAAAAAGTATGTTTTGAGAATATGAAGGGAATGACAACTTATATACTGAGTTACAATAGAAAGAAAATTCCTCTGTCCTGGGGGTGGGGGGTGACTCACCAGGGAACTTATGTGCATACTAGAGGCCTGTTGCACGAAAAGATTCATGCAATAGGCCTGGGTCCCGGGTGCTGGAGGAAAACCGGTGCTGCCTTCACAGCCCTCACTGCTCCAGCTGGAGCCGCCTTCACAGCCCTCGCTGCTCTGGCCCGAGCCACTTTCACAGCCCTCAGTGCTCCAGCTGGAGCCTCCTTCAAAGCCCTCGCTGCTCCAGCCAGAGCTGCCTTCAGTCTTCGCTCCACCTTCTCGCCTATGTATGCAAATTAACTGCCATCTTTGTTGGCAGTTAATTTGCATATCTCACTGATTAGCCAATGGGAGGTGTCGCGGAGGTACGGTCAATTTCAATCTTTGTCTATTATTAGATAGGATATGTATACCTCGTGGACACAGATAATGGAGTGGTGAAGGCCTAGGAGCAGCGAGTACAGGATGGAGGGGGTCAATGGGGAAAAAACACACATACAAACAAAGGGGACATCTGTAATACTTTCAACAATAAAGATACATTTTTAAAAACTGTGATACATCTACACAATGGAATACTACGCTGTTGTAAAAAAAGAAGGAACTCTTACCATTTGCAACAGCATGGATGGACCTAAAGAGTGTTATGCTAAGTGAAATAAGCCAGTTGGAGAAAGATAAATATCATATGATCTCACTAATTTGTGGAATATAATGAATAACATAAACTGTTTTTTAATCCATTCTTCTGCTGATAGGCACTTAGACTGTTTCCAAATCTTAGCTATTTAAATTGTACTGTTAGGAACATAGAGGTGCATATATCTTTTCTGAGTAGTGTTTCTGGTTTCTTGGGATATATTCCTAGAAGTAGTATTACTGGGTCAAATGGGAGTTCCATTTTTAATTTTTTGAGGAAACTCCATACTGTTCTCACAGTGGTTTGCACCAGTCTGCATTCCCACCAGCAGTGCACAAGTGTTCCTTTTTCCCCACATCCTCGCCAGCACTTGTTGTTTGTTGATTTGTTGATGATAGCCAGTCTGACAGGTGTGAGATGATACCTCATTGTTGTTTTGATTTGCATTTCTCAGATGATTAGTGACTTTGAGCATGTTTACATATGTCTCTTGGCTTTCTGAATGTCCTCTTTTGAAAAGTGTCTAGTTAGGTCCTTTGCCCATTTTTTCTTATTGGATTGTTTATCTTCCTTTTGTTAAGTTGTATGAGTTCCCTATAAATTTTGGAGATTAAACCTTTATTGTAGATAACATGCTTACCCATAGATTTTTGTTACATTTTTTCTTTAATTTTATATTTCAATTATTTGGTTTGGAAGCACTGGTCAATCTCTGTGATTTAGAGATAAATCATACAAAAACAATATTGACATACAAGAAAAGTTCATGAAAATACATTACAAAACACATTGCAGTCTTAACTAAACATTACTTGAATAAGTTAATATATTTTATGTAATATATTTTAGTATGTTTCCAGAGCAATTAATTTCTTGTGCTAGGAAAGAAATATAAAAGCTCTATATTATTTTTTAAACTTTCCTGAAAGTTTAAATTTAAGTAGTTAAAGTATTTTTAAAATTCCAAGAACATGATTTTGACAAGTGGGTCAATAAAAGTCTGAAAAAATATAATGTTGAGGAGACTTGGGGGGGGAAGGGGAGAGTGGAGTATTGCAGAGGCAGGCAATACTAAGAAAAAAAATGCAGAGAAAAACAAAGTAACCTAGAGCTGAACCCAGCTCGGTGGGAGTTGCTAAATCAACCTGGCCAGACAAGAACAGTGACATCACCTCAGACCTGAAGTGGCAGTTCTCAATCAGGTCCATCTTGCCAGCAGATATTGTAAGGATATTGCTAAGGCAGAATTCTTTGAAAGAACCAATCAAAAGCCAACAAAACATATATCTATACCTAGATGAAGAATCTTAACCTGTAACTCGTTTTGGGCCCCCTCCTACTGCTCCCTGCTACATGGAGTCCATCTATCTCTCAATAAACTTTGTTTTCCCTTATCATCTTTGTCTGTGA
The DNA here is from genome assembly GCF_000412655.1 of Myotis brandtii. NCBI lineage: Eukaryota > Metazoa > Chordata > Mammalia > Chiroptera > Vespertilionidae > Myotis > Myotis brandtii. The sequence goes on along the minus strand of NW_005371219.1, from coordinate 11,970,358 downwards.
ACTCATTCTTCAATTTTACGAGACAATAAACTCGGACCCAATGGAAAATTTTGGCATCAATGTGAATACCAAATATTTAATAATCATAATTAAGCATATATTTCATACATGTCACATAGATATGTCATTGCTTAACTCCCTTTCACCTCAAAACTGTTCCACACTTGATACACTTTCAGAATACACCAGTTTTTTGTACGCTTTAATGTGAAAAAAACTACCCAGAAAGCATAGAATGCAAGGCAGACAATGATGCATCTTAAGGGTGGAATTGTAGCACAAGATATTAGATGTTTTGTATTTGCTACTTTTCCAGAACTTAAAATAACAACGAAAAATCTTGGTGAACCCAAAATCAAATATGGACTGTTTACAACAGCTGTTATCAATTACTTTCTTCCCTGATGACTGACAAGCAGATGTGATAATTAAATGACGTGTCATATTTCAGGCAGAAGGACTAATATCCTCATACTACTACTTGTTAGCAAGTAGAAATGAGTCCATTGTTCAGAAGAAATTACAAAATCTTATTTGCGTAGATCCTTTTAGCCTGGAGAGCCTCCTTTGGCTGGGCTGGGTTGCTATTGTCCCTGTGTGATTCTGTTCATTACAGGATACCAAGGCCCAACTTCCCTTACCCATCTGGTTCTCATAGAGCAGTGATAACGAACCTATGACACGTGTGTCAGAGGTGACACGCAAACTCATTTTTTTGGTTGATTTTTCTTTGTTAAATGGCATTTAAATACATAAAATAAATATCAAAAATGTAAGTCTTTGTTTTACTATGGTTGCAAATATCAAAAAAATTCTATATGTGACACTGCACCAGAGTTAAGTTAGGGTTTTTCAAAATGCTGACACGCTGAGCTCAAAAGGTTCGTCATCGCTGTCATAGAGCATTCAAGGGAACAGATTAAAATATCCTCAGGGTTCCTACCAAATACAAATATAAATGTCTTAATTAAAAATCTCTTTTCCATTGCATACCCCTGTAGATGAGAGCATGGGTAAATCTTTTAAAAATTAAATACAAAAAAATAATAAAATAAATAACATCATTAATTCTTCAAACAACAAGAATAATCCTGCATGACATTAAAATTATCTCTAAAGCATTTTCTCTTGTAAATTGCCATAGGATGTAGAAATGTCATATACATATGAGTGGGAATTAAATCTTAGGGTAGGTGACCTACAGTTTATATATTGCTTGAAAACTTAAGGACACATATGCTTAAATCTATTTACATAATTTATAGTATAATGCATAAACCAAAAAGCAAACCCCTAACATTTCCTTATTTAACATAGACATGTTAATGTGTTTATACAGTGAATTATATGATAAAGCTATTGCGTGCTATAAATCATTCTTTGACTGATGCTCTCTTTTTTTCTGTCACAACACATTTTCTAAATAAGGCATTATGCTTACAGTAGTTGAATATATGAGTCAATAAATAGCTCTTGAAGGTGATGGAATGTCAAAACAAAACAGAGCTTTTTGATAACCACCAAACCATTTGTTTGTAGCACATAGCAATATGATGGGCATTTTTCCAACTAGTCTAAATTTTCACACAATAAAGGGATCACAAATTTAATGTAGTCTATTCCAAAGTTCTTCTGTTTTGACTCAGCCTGATATTTTGTCATTGAATAAAATAAATCACATCTATAATAATAAAAGCGTAATATGCAAATCGACCAAACAGCAGAAGGAATGTCTGGATGACCACACTATAACACCACTGGCACCAGGCCAGCCAAGGCAGGTGCAATGCGATTGGTTGGGGGGGCCCTGCCATCGCCCCATGATCACCCCGCAGAGGGAGGCCCAGGCCACCTTCTGCGAGGCGATCTATGGGGTTGCTCCACAGATTGATTGCCCCAAAGAGGGAGGTCCAGGCCACCCAGCTGGTGGCACTGTAGCGGGTGGGCGGGGACTCCCTCTGCGGGCATTCAATCTAGGGGACCCACAATCAATCACCCCACAGAGGGAGGTCCAGGCCACCAGCCAGTGACACTATGGTGGGTGTGTGGGGCTGGACAGCAATTGCCCACTGAGGAAGGCCCAGGCCAGCCAACTGATTGCACTCCACACCTGTCGCCTGCAGAGGGAGGCAACCGGTGGCAGGGGTGGGGGCAGTGCTGCACAAATGGCAAGCAGTGGCAGCGGCGGGGGAAGGGCCAGCTTCCAGCAGCAGAGGGAAGGAAAACCCCAATAGGCCCTCATCACCAGCCAGGCCTACGGACCCTACCCGAGGGGTCCTGAAATGTGAGAGGGCGCAGGCCAGGCTGAGGGACAACCCCCATGCATGAATTTCGTGCATTGGGCCTCTAGTTACAACATAATTCATTATTAAAATATTACCTATTGGAAATCTATAGATTAGGGAATTGATTATTTACATAATATTTTATGTTAGAAAATTTCTATTTTAATAAATGTACCTGTTACATCATTGAGCATTATGTTAGCTCATAGTTTTTTTCTATTGCCATATTTAAAACTTTCACCTGTAAATATCTGAGTGACAATTAATGCCTAAGGACTGGTTAATATTTTTATTTTTGTAAGTCATCAAATGCACAGAAACAACTAAAGAGTATATACTGGAAAACCAAAAAGAGTTGTTTCTTAGCCTACTGAAGACTCTAAATAGTAAATACAAACTATTTTTTTTAATTATCTTTGTTTATTTTACTTTAAATATTGCAAGAGCCCTGGCCAGTGTGCTCAGTGGTTAGAATGTTGTCCCATGAACTGAAGAGTTGCGGGTTCAATTCTGGACAAGGGCAAGGGCAAGTACCTGGGTCGCAGGTCCCCTGCCCTGGTTGGGGTGTGTACAGAAGGCAACCAATTGATGTGGCTGCCTCACATCCATATTTCTCACTCTGTCTCCACTCTCCCCTTGCCCCTGCCCTTCTATTCTCTCTAAAATCAATGAAAAGAATAAATAAATAAAATAAAATAAATGAAAAAATAGCTACCATTGAGGATTAACAATAAATAAATAAATATTGCAGGAAATTTTAAAAATAAGTCCAATTATGTAATGCATTTTTCATTCAAAGAAGCACCTTTAAGTAAACAAGTAAAAACATAAACCGTTATTTATAGGTGGTACATGATCAAAACTTAACTGTTCCAAGACTATTACATATATTTTAGGGAATATGCAGTCAATACTAAAGCAGCCTTGAAAGTAAACTCGAAAGAAGGAAGGACAATATGTGTATCTCTGTGGAGAGTGAATCTCAGAGAAAGGAAGCCTAAAACATTGTAATGCAACATAGAAAATGCAGATAAAAGTAAGACATTTAAAGAAATAAAATTTGTTTACTGTAAATTTTTTTCTTGCATAGGCATCTGAAGAAGTAGAATGCATATAGAAATTAAAGATGTTAAAATAATAGTAGCAGAACTCAATAAAATAATATCAGAATACTTTGTAGCATATTGTTGGTAAGCAAGTCCAAGCCCTCTTTTAAGAACTTGTCACTGACCAACTAGTACAACAACCACATTTGTACTTCCATTTTATAAGCAAGAAAACTAAGGTACAGCGACATCGAGCTTCTTTCCCAGACTAGGAGGATTTAAAACTTCAGGCTATGGAAATATATATTTCAAGTTTGGAACTATTATGCTATAGTTATTGTAAGTAAGTGTTTGTGTGTACATGTTTAAACAAAATTATTAGTTTTTAGAAATCTAGAGTTAAAATGGAAACATCTGCACTTGGATAGCACTAACTCATCTAACTGATCATTCCTTCTGCCACGAGCACACTGCCCTCCTTATAGGAAGGGAGATAGTCCTTAGTAACTGGCTCTTTTTACATCCCAAAGTTAACATTTCTAGTAATCTAAACTTTCAAACAAAACAGAACACTCAATATTGCCTATCTTGGTGTGACATCCTGTAATACTCTGATGTAGCATTTCAACCTAAAATTACAGCATCATATAAAAGTGTAAACACATACACACACCTAATCAAAGAGATTTTTTTAAAATGTCAATCTAATAGGAAAGTTAGAAGTATAAGAATTCACAATATGTTGATCTGTAATCAACAATCAATACGATTTTGTAGTGTTATATTAATCATTGCTATTTGAGATCCTATATTCTCCATCTCTACCTCAGTGTCTTATGATTTTTAAAGAACTACAACTTAATGTTCATAATATGAGCAGAAAAATATTTTCTTTTATATCCCCTGCAATATTTAATATTATATATAGGCAATTATGTTTTTGTCTTCTAACATATAAAGCAAAATCTTTTCTTTCTAACTTTTTTTTTCTATTATAGAGACACCACTCTAACCCACGGGAATAACATTTGAGAGTAGGAGTTTGTAAGGATACAAACAGCTCCAGCTACTTGTGTTTTGACATTTGTCTACTAGTAGGTAGTCCTTTTGTCAGGTGTGTGTGTGTGTGTGTGTGTGTGTGTGTCTAACAAATCTTTGGGCTGGAAAGTTAGTTCACACCGGATTACAATTTGATGAGTCATGAAAGAAGCAAACTGTCTCACACATTTACAGCTATGGACATTAAAGGGCAGCTTCATCAGTTAGATTTTTAAACTTCTGACAGAAAAAATCAGTGTTTTTTTTCCCCCTGAGAACTTATCTTCCAGTTCAAATACAGTTATATATCCTATATGTTTTACTCTTTCCTTTGTGGAATTATTTTTAATGAAAAATGGCATACTAAATGTTTGTCTCTATACATTAAAATGTTTACTATTCATCTGTCTCTCTCCAAAGACCATTTCTGGGACACAGAGCTATGCCATGCAGATCCTCCTTCAAGGAAAGACTTGTTGCCCAGCTGCCAGGAGTGTGGTCAGCAGACAGCCTCCAGCGGTCTGCTCTGCAGATGCCAGCTCACTGGAGGTCACCTCCGCAGAGGGCAGCCTGCACCAGGATTCCTGGAGAGGTAGGGGCAATAAGGTCTGGCCATTTCAACTTGATGCATGTCAACTCCGATCAATAATATTTGCTCCATAGCTTCCTCACAGGAGTGGCCCAGGCTTTGTCAGGCATGCTTTACATTTTGATTTCCTCTTTGCCCAACCCTGCTTCGCCCCCTTCCTTTCTCAAGTGTTGAATTCAAATGAACAACAGGTGCCTCTATTTTTATCTCAGCATCTGTTTCTGAAGAACACAACCTGCCTGAGGAAATACTGTCCTGGATCATTTTTTAGGGCAAAGATCAAAGGGTCTTTATAGACTTCAAAATGCAATTTAAAAAGAAAGACCATGAATATTATTTTATGCAATTGAAGGCAATTTGGCTTTTATACAAGGTGTCTGAAACTCTTAGCACCATTTTAAAGTCATTTGGAAATGCTAGATGTACTAGCTATTTGGGAGCTGTGACAATTCAAGAGCTATTCAGATGATGGTTGAAAAAAATTTATCTTAATGGATTAAAGGAAAAAAACGTTTTTGAATCACAGGACAAATGTGTGTTGTTTTTTAAATTGAACTAAATTATATTATTTTATAATTATATTCACAAACTAAGCCTATGTGTAGCAAAATTCAAATACATGTCAGAATTTTTATTCCTTTTTTCTCCTGCACCTAAAGAAATTGGCAGAAGAGAAACTGCTGGCCCACTCAGTAACTACCTGAAACTACTGTCACAGAATCCTCTTTGAAATCCACAGGTATGACAATTATTACTGTTCATACTTCAGGATTTAGGCAAACTTTGTCCTACTGCCAGACTCTCTGAATCACAGTTAGCCAGAGGACACGTGAATCAGCAGAGCACTGTGTAACTAGGGCCATTTCTTACAGGATAGATGATTCAGGAAAATCTCATAACACTGAGATTGTGGTAAAACTAGTTAGCATTCGAGAATGCTTACTTAAATTTAAGTCTGCTGTGTTACCTTTCATGTCTAAGCATTGAATAAAGATACTTGGGAGGGGAGGGGAGGGGAGGGGAAGGGAAAGGAATGGAAGGGAGGGGATGGGAGGGGAGGAGAGGGGAAGAAGGGAAGGGAAGAAAAGGAAATCTAAAACTAATGGGAAATGAGATGGAGTAGGATTTTCTTAAGTTAATACAACTAAGTGGTACTAAATAAGAATGCTTTGCACTATATTATGTTATTGCTCTTCTTCTATGTTACAAGTGGAATAAAAAGTTGGTTTCTCTTATATCACTCAGATGTTGAATGAAAAATGCAAAAAGTCAAATAATTGTGCCACTTGGTAATCATGTTTTATTTAGTAAGTCCTTTTAGTTATGCAAATTTCTGGATGCTTATTTGAAAAATAGGGATGCCAGTATCTATTCTGTCTCTATTATAGTAGTATTTTCAGCTCCAAATAATAAAGCAAGACTTTGTAAAATTTAAACCATTTTAAATATATTTTTATTTATTTCCTAGAGATTAAGAGAGAGGGAGAGAGAGATAGAAACCTGATAAGAGAGAATCACTGCATTCAATATTTGTGTGCCCTCAATTCTTCGGCTGTAGTCAATTTTGTATTGTAAACTTTATATTTTATGTACACCCATAAGAAAAGTGTAGTGGCACTTTAGGACAAATTTTCTTTGTTCAAAGCTTAGTCTGGCTTCACCCTTTATTTAACATTTCCAGGTTTATACCTGTAGATACCTTTTCAATTGGTGAGGGTTAGAAGGGGCATTCTTAAACCTGAAAAGCAGTGAAAATTAAGACTTATCAGCTGTTAAAGTATATATATTACTTGGGGGACACCCTATATTTGACCCTCTTTACTCTTTACTCTCCCGTTATTCTCCTTCCCTCTGGTAACCACCATATTGTTATCTATGTCTATGAGTTTTTGTTTTGTTCATTTGCTGCTTTCCGTTTTATATTCCACATATGAGTGAAATCATATGGTTCTTGACTTTTTCTGTCTGAATTATATTACTTAGCATGATATTCTCAGAATCTATCCATGTTGTTGCTAATGGAACCACAAAAGACCCAAAATAGTCAAAGCATTCCTGAGAAAAAAGAATCAAGATGGAGGTATCACACTCTCTGACTTTATACTAAAAGCAACAATAATAAAACAGCATGCTATTGGCAGAAAAAAAGAACACAAAGATCAATGTAACAAAACTGAGAAACCAGGAAAAAAAACACACATATGTATATGGGCCAATAACTTTCGACGAAGTAGTTAAAAACATACAAAGGAGAAAAGAAAGCCTCTTCAATAAATGGTTCTGGAAATATTGGAAAGCTTTATGCACATATTTTAAACCCAAAATTTCTTTATTATATACTGAGTGGCCAGATTATTATGACCACCTGACGTTTGTAGGCAAATTAGCTATAATTTCTCGCTGAAGTTGCTAGAGGGACAGACCATTATAAATAGGGAAGCAGGTTGTTTACCACAACAGAAGTGATTTTTTTCTGAAGATATGGGTAAACAACAGGATTTAACAGCCTTTGAACATGGGATATACATACACTGAGTGGCCAGATTATTATGACCACCTGACGTTTGTAGGCAAATTGGCCGTACACTGCATTGTATGGGATATTGAAGCCGAAGGCCTGTTCAAACACCTTTGCTGATGGCAGTTACCAAGATAAAACATCTCCAATTTGCACAGGAACACAAGGATTGGACAGTCGAGCGTTGGAAAAAAGTCATGTAGTCCAATGAATCACGTTTCCAGGTGCATCATGCAGATGGCAGAGTGAGAATTTGGTGGAAACAGCATGAAAGCATGCACCCCACATGCATGAGTACAACCCTTCAAGCTGGTGGGGGCAGTGTTATGGTTTGGGGCATGTTTTCCTGGCATGATTTGGGCCCTTTAATTCGTGTGGAACAAC
>NW_005371219.1:11948590-11961993 GCF_000412655.1 Myotis brandtii | reverse complement strand
GTGGTAAACAACCTGCTTCCCTATTTATAATGGTCTGGCCCTCTAGCAACTTCAGCGAGAAATTATAGCTAATTTGCCTACAAACGTCAGGTGGTCATAATAATATGGCCACTCAGTGTAGAATGAAGATAATATTACCTACCCTATAACATTGTACAGAAGAAGTGAGAAAGAAGATAGGGAAAAAAGGCTTCATTTTTGGAGGTGGCCAAACATGACAGGATTGAAATAAATAAACCACTTCAATGTTTATTTTATAATAATAGAATGTTTTTTTGTATTCAAATCACTGAAAGCTCTGAATATTGTCATGACTGCTTATTCCAAGGATCCTCATGACTGTAGAAATGTTGACTACCAAATATTGGTACAAAAATGCACAAATTTATGCAACAGAACATTTTTCATGCACTCCTAAAAATTCCATGTAATCTGATTTGTCATGATAGTAACAATAAAAACTGTACTTTACAATTGTGAGGATGAATTTAGTGATTCATCCAAACCCAGTGAATGATGTACATTTTTATTCTGTGTAATGTATAAATGACAAATTTCAACTCATTTGTTAACCAAAAATCAACGATAGTGTCATTACTATTATGTGCTTAAAACCTGAGTTATCCAGACATAACTTTCTTTTCATTAAATGTTTTCTTTCATTAAACCAAATTTCTTATCTCATTGAAAATTTCAAAGGCCACAATTAAGAATTAGACTTAGATAGATGATAAATGAATACTTGGACACCTAGATCGCATCCTGGCTATAAAGGGTAGGTGTAATTACAGAACACAGTGTCACTCCTGAGTTTTAATGCCGCTTATATATGACTTGTCAGTTATGTGATCATAGGCTCCTGTTCTTCTCTACACTATAGAGATATTATCAAGACCTATTTCATAATAGGTGTTATAATCTACACTAATAAAAGAGAAACATGCAAATTGGTTTCACTACGCTAACCAGCCAATCAGAGTGACTATGCAAATTAACCCAGCAAAGATGGTGGTTAATTTGCATACGCAGGCGCGGAGCGAAGACTGAGGGCTCCGGCCAGAGTGAAGACCGAAGACTGAAGACTGAAGACTGCGGCCGGACCAAAGGCCTGGGTCCCAGGTGCCGGAGGAAAACTGGTGCCAGCAGCCAGAGGAAGGAAGGCCTATTGTGTGAATTTTCGTGCAACGGGCTTCTAGTATAATGATAAATGTAAAATGTTTAACACACCATTTGGTACATAGTAGGCTCACAAAAATGCTATTTGATATTATTATTAATATTATTCTAGTTTATTGTAAGTGTGGATACAAAAACATCAAAAGAATAATACAAGCCATGTGATAAGACTCTGTGAACTCAATTTGACTTTAGATATGGTTAGATGGACATGAATGCCCCAGGAAGACATTCTATGGTAGAGAGAGTTCACTAGGGCTCAGAATTTTATAATAAATAAAATAATATTCTGGGAGCTGTTTTAATATATTTCATTCTATCAAAGTAGCTTTTTTTCTGTTAAAAATGCTGTATAGGGCAATTTGATTATGTTATTTGAAAAAGTGCAAAGGCTTTATCATTGTTACTAAAAATTATAATAAAAATTTATCATATTTGTTATTACAGTATACTACAATAGAATAATGAAGAGTTAGAGTAAATTTCAATAAAAGTAAAATTAGATCTAGAAGAAAACATTGTTCATGGTGGATAATAGAATAATCATTATCAGAGGTTATAAGTCAAATACTATAATATGGATTCAAAAGCAGCTGATTAATTAATTACTCTACACAAGCCATGTAATTGCAACTTACAGCAATTTCATAAAGGGTAAAAATTTTAAAACTGAATATTAATTGTACTATTAGAATAATACTATATTAAAATTTCTAGATAAAACAATTCATGGTGCAGAATAATGAGTGGAATGTGAAAATATTTATGTAGATTATTATAATGAGTCTAATTCTTCAAACTTGATACTTACAAAATGTTAGAATTAATCTGGAGAAAGACATATTCACTGTTCCTATTATTATTCTCTCCTGGAGTTTCCCCTCTCATTATTCTATTTAGCAAAATATAGGGGAGAATGATGGTTAAAGCTATTAACAGATACATGTGTAATAAAACAGCAACATAAATTTAAAAAAGAGATTTGCAGAAAAAGTAGTGTCATTGGGAGAATGCAGGATATCTAGATCAGAACATGGATTTTTAGTCAATCCCTTTACTGAATATGTATATACTAGAGGCCCGGTGCATGAAATTCGTGCACGGGGGGTTGGGGGGTGGGGGTCCCCTCAGCCCAGCCTGCACCCTCTGCAATTCAATACCCCTTGGGGGATATCCAACTGCAGGTTTAGGCTTGATCCTGGGGATTGGGCCTAAACCAGCAGTTGGACATCCCTCTCACAATCCAAGGCCACTGACTCCTAACTGCTCACCTGCCTGCCTGCCTGATTGCCCCTAACTGCCCCCACTGCTGACCTGGTCACCCTCAACTGCCCCCCCTGCTTTTTTAGATTCAACATGTAAGAGAGATCATATGGTATTTGTCTTTTTATCTCTGACTTTTTTCACTTAGCATAATGCCCTCAAGGTCCAACCATGTCACCAACAGCAAGATTTTATTTTTTTATGGCTAACCAATATTTGAATATATTTATATATACATTAGAGGCCCAATGCAAGAAGATTCATGCAAGAATAGGCCTTCCTTCCCCTGTCTGTGGGCACCGGCTTCCCTCTGACACCCAGGACCAGGGCTGCTTCCCTCCTGCCCCTGCCAGGCAGCTGGGACCGTAGTGGCACTTTAGGACAAATTTTCTTTGTTCAAAGCCAGGCATCCGGGACGCAGGCTGCTTCACTCCATCTACCACTGCCACACACCGAGGGCGTACTCTGAGCCCTGCTGCGGCTGCTCAGAGCACGCCCCCACCCCTGGTGTGTGTCCGCTGGGGCTGAGGGCGGCACACAGTCCCCTCCCGCCCATCTGCACGTGTAGCTCTTCTGAGCGGTCGTGATGCAGCCTCCTCCTGAGCCGGTCGTGACGCCCAGCTAATTTGCATATTACCACTATATATATATAAATAATTAGAGGCTCAGTGCATGAATTCATGAATGGGTAGAGCCCAGCCAGCCACCCTGATGGGGGCCCATCGGGCTGGGCCAGCAGGGAGAGGGGCTGCAGGCAGTTGGCGGCTGGCCCCTCCCCTGATCAGGCTGTTGGGGGCCGATTGGGGAGGGCTGATTGGGGCCCAGATCAGGCTGGTTGGCTGCTGCAGTGTGCATCATAGCTACCAGTCATTCTGGTCATTCTGCCCTTCTGGTCGCTAGGTTTTTATATATATTGATATTTGAATATATACATTTATAGTCTTTTTATCTAAAAGTTCTAACACTTAAATATCCTCACTCTGAAATTAAAACTTTTGTTCTTATTTTACTAAGAAATAAGAAACAATCAAAACATAATTCCTATCTTCCATCCAGAGTCCTTCTCATCTACCAGCACCTACTCTGAATGCATGAATCTTCCATCTGTTAGTAAAGATCTCTATTTGTATTAGAAAATAATCCCTCCATTTCTTTTAATATTTTTATAATTCTATGTTAATCTTTTAAATCCTAGAATAATCTTTAGAAAAAATTTAAGTTTCCAGAAAAAAGATGAAGAATTTGCAGAAGGTTTTCATATAAATTTTCACAAGCTCCCCACATTTACTATTATTAACATCTTGCATTAGTGTGGTACAATTACTATAACTGTATGCAATATCAGTGCATTATTATTAACTAAAGTTATCATTTACATTAGACTTCACTCTTTTCACTGTTTGTGTTCTATGGGTTTTGACAGATGCATAATTTCCACAGTATCATACATAATATTTTGTTTGCTTCCAAGTTTTAACAATTATGAATAAACTGCTGCAAACATTCATTGTAGGTTTTTGTGTGTATATTGGTTTACACCTCATTTGGGTAAAAATCTAGGAGAAAGATTGCTGGATCTCATAGCCTATGTTTAGTTTGTAAAAACTGCCAGATAATACTGCTGCTTAAAATTAATACTGAAGGCCTCTTTTCTTTAATAAAGTACAAAGAATAATAAAAGATGAAGTGGAGCTCATTAGATTTTTTAATGGCTTCATAGGCAATATTAACCAATTGATCTGTGTTTATATTATTTCAATATTGATTTTTTAAATTAATTATTAAAATAAAGTTATAATGTTTGTGATGCAGCTGTCAAACTACACTTAATCCTATATAATAAAAGGCTAATAGATCAAATGGCAGAATGACCAATCGCTATGATGTGCACTGACCACCAGGGGACAGACGCTCAATGCAGGAACTACCCCCTGGTGGTCAGTGCGCTCCCACAGGGGGAGCGCCTCTCAGCCAGAAGCCAGCTGACAGCTGGCGAACCCAGTGGCAGTGGCAGGAGCCTCTCTCACCTCTGCCACAGCACTGATGGCTTATCCATCAGTCGGACATCCCCCGAGGGCTCCCAGACTGTGAGAAGGTGCAGGACAGGCTGAGGGCTCTCCCCGCAAGTGCATGAATTTCGTGCACCAGGCCTCTAGTATTTAAAATAATAGCAAATTACTGTCCATTTACTTCAAGATGCATTAATAGTATTGCATTTGTGTTATTAAAAAATAACATGAAAGAATCCCTGTTTTTCAGACAGATACATGCTGAAATATTTATAATATTTATAAGTAAAATAGCATAGTGTATGGGATATGCTACAAAATAACATGGGAAGAAGAGAGGTGAATGGGTGACTATAGGACAATGCTTATATAAGCCTTCAGTGTACTATCAACTACTTTTATGGATGTTCAAAATTCTACAAATTCTACAAAATTAAGTGATTATAAAAGTGTCATGATAATAGATGTAATCTAATACCATCAACTACACCAACATATGCTTGAATATACTCAGAAATAATATGCACAGAAACATTCAAGCATACAGATATATTCTTGCATATACACAAAAAAATATAAGAAGCTTATAACAATGGTCATTTCTGAAGAGCAAGACTGTAAGGAACATTGGAAAATGGAGACAATTTTAAAGGAAATGTTTGCCTATTACATTATTATAAATTGTTTTGTAAACAGTAAACAATTCTATCTGTAATGTTGAAAGCCCAATAAAATACATTTTCAGAGACTTTGTATAAAGTAGACTATAAATCATATCCTATATAATTAAAGCCTAATATGCAAATTGTCCCCTTGGGCGGTTGTTCAACCGGGAATTTGACCGCTCACTACAACATGCGCTGACCACCAGAGGACAGCACAGAACATCAGCATCAGCGACAGGGCGCTAGCAGCGGCGGCAGTGGAGGCGCTGCCAGCCCCGATGGGCCCTGATGAGAGTGGGACTGCTGTGGGATAGTGGAGCAGGTGAGCGGCGGCACCAGGCCAAGGAAGGTACGCGCGGGGGCCCAAATGCCCTGCAGACAGCGACCAGCAGTGATGGCGGGGGACAGGGGCACCGCCTGGCTCCCAGGCGCTGAGGGAGCCTGGCAGGGGGCCCAGCCCTGACTGATCACCCCGTAGACAGCAAGCAGTGCACTTCCTGTTGTTTGCGCAATGACGCAGTCGCCTAAGAATGCATTTCTTAGGATGTATCCCTGTATTTAAGTGATGCCTGGCTATTTACAATGGCCTGAAGAGCATACCTTAACTAGCTCCAGTTTCCTTACTCACTTCGTCTGCTAACTCTTCTTTCCTCTCAAAGGACACTTGTTACACAAGGTTTCCTTGAGTTCTCTTAACATACATTCATGCTCGAGTCTCAAGGATCTCTGCACTGGCTTCTTGCTCTACTTGGAGAAATCTTCCTTCAGATATGCATATGTCTTGTTCCTCTCTTCTTTCAAGCCTTGCTCATTTGACACCTTTTCTTTTGGAAGTATATCCTGATCATTCTAGTTAAAATTGCAATGCGGGACTCTTTGGCTATACCTGGCCCTTTAGTTTATTTGTTTTTTTCTTTATCAATTAAGGTGCTACATATGTGACCTTAACCCCCATTGCTCCCCATTCCCCCACTCATGCCATCAACTCCTTGGTGTCTGTGTCCATTGGTTAGGCTTATGTGAATAGTTTTTCTTTGTAGTTGTTTCCTTTTAACTTATCTTATAATTAAAAAAAGTGGCTGCCTAACTTTATTAGAATGCAGAAATGTTAAAAGATTATTTTAATTTGTGTAAGTAAAGCAGTTCTTAGCACATGGACACCGTCAAGAGTATGTTTTATCTTGGAGACTGAATAAGAAAAAAAAATATATGGGTGAATGAATATGAGAAAAAAACAAATAGGAAGACTATCAATATTTGAGCTTAGTTTCTGAAATTTTGCACTGAAACTTTAATAAAAGTGCTTTGGGAAGAGTAAAAAGTCAATTTACATGTAACTTGATTACAGTTTTAATAATTTAATCAAAATGTTTATTACCACTTAAAAAGGCTGCAGGTCTATTTCAGTGGCACAAGGCAAGATTCCTAGAAGCTTTAAAATTTTTAATTTCTTTACCATATGTCATGATGTCAACTCAGCAAGTCCCTAGTTATCAGGAAACTACCTCTGGCAGGGTTTTACATATACACAATTATTCTAGTTGCTTAATCTGTCAGCAATATGAAATATGAAAATGATGCTTTAAAAAATATATATATGCCTCACCCCCTCCAAACTGGGACCCTTTGGGGGATGTCCGACTGCCAGTTTAGGCCTGATTCCACAGGGACATCCCCCTCACAATCCGGGACTGCTGGCTCCTAACCACTCGCATGCCTGATTGCCCCCAACCACTTCCGCCAGCTTGATCACCTCCTAACTGCTCCCCTGCCAGCCTGATCGCCCTCAACTGCCCTCTCCTGCCGGCCTGATCACCCCTAACTGCCCTCCCCTGATGGCCTGATCACCCCTAACTGCCCTCCCCTGCTGGCCTGATTGCCCACAACTGCCCTCCCCTTCCGGTCATCTTGTGGTAGCCATCTTGTGACAGCCATCCTATGACGACATGAGGGTGGCCATCTTGTGATGGCCAACTTGTGGTGGCCATATTGTGATGATGTTACACGTGACACCACCTAGGCTTTTATTATACTAGAGGCCCGGAGGGGATTGTCGCCTCAGCCAAGCCTGCACCCTCTCCAAACCAGGACCCCTCGGGGGATGTCCGACTGCCGGTTTAGGCCCTATCCCAGGTCAGGTCACCCCCAACAGACCCCTCACAGCCGGGTCTGGTCGCTCCTAAAAGCCCCCCATTGCCGGCCTGGTCACCCCTTACTGCCCCCCTGCCGGCCTGGTTGCCCCCAAATGCACTCCGATGACTTGGTCACCCCCAACTGCCCCCTCTGTTGGCCTGGTCACCCCTCACGGCCCGCCAGCCGTCCTGGTTGTCCCACGCAGCTGCTTGTTCAGTTATTTGGTCATCTCTCACTAACCCCTGCCAGCCTGGTCACAGGCTGTCATCTTGTGAGGATATGAGGGTTAATTTGCATATTGCCTCTTTATTATATAGGACAGGATTATTAAAGCATCATTTTCATATTTCTATCCAACAGGCCATCTCTCTTCTATGATTTTTCATTCTCCTACCTCAATTTAGGTAGAAACACATTAAAAGTTCAATACACATATGCACTTAATCACATACATAAATCATACCTATGTATGGAGGCAGAAAACTTGAACTACATTTAATTTAATGAACTCGATATATCATCACATACAAAGTAAACCAGATCACCATTTACTTTTTTGGTAATAATTTGTTTAAGAAAATATTTGATACATATTATACACACATATAATATGTATCAAATGCATATGTATATATTATACTAGATGTATAGCTACCATACATTTATAAAAACAAATATATCTGCAGACTCAAAGGTAGATAAACATCAAGGAATTAGGAAATCATATGTTTGCAGATACATATTTGAGCTGGAGTAAAACAATTATTATCAGGATATGTGATTAGATGCTTCATTTGCAAGTAGACATAGTTTAATGTTTAATAGTTCCAACTCTAAGTACTGCTTCTGGCCCTGCCACAGTGTTCATGTAGACATGGAAAAATAATAAAATAATCAGTTTCTATTTTTTAAGATCTGATATTGATTCATTAGTGGAATGTTTAAACTCTTCAATATTTATATTTAATTTGACTGCTCAGCTTTGAGGTTAGATTTTTCAGGTCTATCAGAGATTTTAGTCTGACAAATATTAGAAGCTTGGGCTTGATATTCCATTATGTAGATATTAACACATTTCGTACCGCTCAGGAGTTTTCTCGTGTTTCGCGCGCCATCTGTTAAGGGCCGCTCACGAGTGTTCTCGTTTTTCACGCCCATGGAAAAAGGAGCGAATCTAGATACTTATGTAAATTTTGTTTGGTCCCTCTTCATAGAGGAAAATGTTTTACGCAGTACCATACGTTAAAAAAGTACTAGGAACTTTAATTGTTTAATTGTTTTTGTAAATAAAAATGTTATAATTATTGAAAAACAACACCTAAAGTGCATTATGATGATTTAAATAATGTGCAGTTTGCCCAAAAACGTGCGGTCCCTGGCGTATGTCTTAGAGATTTCTATGCAGTACGCAATGTGTTAACTACAAATGACTATTCTTCCTTAATAGTGATTTTATTTTTCTCTGAATTTGTGCTTAGATTATGCAAATAATACATGTAAATATTCTCAGTGAAAATATCAATCAGTTTAGAAATATGTAAAATAAAAGGTGAAAATTCTTTCCTTTTATGTCCTTATCTCAGAGGTAGTTTATTAATAGTTTGGTGTGTATCCCTTGTGTTCTTTTCCTCTATAGTGGCATAAGTATATATTTATATACACAGGCATATTTTAAGTGATTAATTCATGTGGAACATATTATTCTGAAAATCTGATAGTTTTCTTTTTTTCACTTACCAATGACTTCAGATATTTTTAGAAACATATAATATTCCATAAACATGGGTATATATTAAAGCTGAACTTTATCTTAACACGAGGAATATTTTCACTCCATTGAATTTCTGAAACAAACATGATACAAAGCCTTTAGAAAAGTTTAAGGTAGAAATGAAATATACCTCTATTGTAGAAGGGAATTCCAGCATTACATTTGTTTTTTCTTTTCTTTTTTTTTCTATTTTAAATTAAATAAATTGTAGATCAAGAAAAGAATGCAGAAAATAGTGTGGGGAAGGTCTAGGGTGGGAACAAGAGTAGGGTAGAAGAGGATAATGGTGAGAAAAATGTTGACATCTGTAATACTTTCAACAATAAAGATAAATTTTAAAAATAATGTATATTTTATTATATTTCTAATGAGCACATTTAAAGTATATGGTAATATTTAAACAGCTCTCCTCACACTTACAAATATTTCTATAATTAAGGTAAGTTAAAAATTATAAGCTATAATTTGTTATTATTTCTAGGTTACAGATAAGAAAATTAAGCCTTAAAGAGGTTTAGTGAATTGTTCAAAATTACACAAAAAGTATAAACCAGGAGCTGAAATTAAAGGCTCACCTTAATATTCCAAGACAAAATGCAAAACTTTTTCTTTCCAAACTTGCTGTAGATTATTTTTTACACATTTTATTTTTTAACAATAAATATTAAGTGATTTCTTTGTATTCTAGCATTAGGTATTCTAATACTTCTACTTTCAAAAAATATTAAAATAGAATTTATCAAGTATTCTAAATATCTCAGTTATGAAATGTATTTTGTTCATATGCAAGATTTTTCAGTAAATGTACTTATCATTTAAGATGAGAAGAGTTAAGCTTAGACTATATTTTAAAAAATAATTTGAAAGGAGATAAAGGGGTGTGTTTCTATTTGTTTCAATGGAAAAAATAATAGGTGATGTGTACTTACCACTCAGTACACATATATGCAGACAGTGTATTAATATTTTAATGATTATAGTATTTATAATAACAACATTCCTATGATAGATAATATTCTATATTGTAGAAAGAAAAGCATAGCTTTAGGTTAAAGAATACATGCAAGATATAACTAGTAAAACCATAAATCAAACTTCCGCTATCTAATTTGAAAAGTGTGTTCTTAATCTCTAAATTACTACACTGCATAATCATATTCACTTTAGTGCGTTATCCCAATGTTTAAATAGAGCAGAAAATATAGTTGTGTACTTTCAAGTCCTTTAGAAGAGATCTAAAAAATATGCAACCTCATTAAGCATATTCCCTATAGAGATATTCTTCAGAACATTGAAAGAAATGTTTTTACCTTTATTTTCTTATCTGTATAGATATTGGCATTCAGGTCCATGTTAGGACTTAGGATATAAATTGTATGCCTATAAAATTTCCCATTTTGTTAATATCTTTTATGTGGCAAATTCCTCTTGTTCGTTATTATGGTCTATGAATGTAATAATTGGGTAATGATGTCCAATATTCTAAATCATTTTATGCATATACACCATATTCATGCAAATTCAATTTGCCTAATACTCTGCTCTTTAATTTGCATTTTCACAGAACCAGTTGAGTATTATGAGGTAAAATTATATTGACTAGTTTCAATATCTTAGAAAGTTAAATAATCATTATATGGGAAATGTTTGAAGGTAATTAATTATAAATGAATCATGAAAAAATATTCTCAAGGCACACATCTTCAGTTATAATGTGATAATAGCTACTTGTCCTAAAGATTTATTTTAGAATTATGGTATATACCCAATGCTTTAATTTAAAAAATTAAACTGAGTTATTTCTAATAGAGGGTATTCATTTTTTATTGAAATACCGATGTGAATATGTTTATGTAATTCTAAGCTGGTACAAATTAGATACAAATGGCGTAGGTATATAATGGCACAGAAAATCCAGAGATACCACATGCATACTAATACAGATGTATTAGGGATTTTAGTCAACAAAATTATGTTGTAAAGTTTATTGCCACTAACTTTTTAAATAAAAATAATAAATAAATAGGGATCCTACTCTGAATCATTAGAAACTATACATGTTCAAGCATTTCCCCTTTATCTTCTGGCTAAAAAAGTTAGAGTATTTTCAAACCAAAAGTCTGTGATCAGGTAATGGAGCTGAGCCAGCTAGAACTATGTAAGTATCCTGGTACTAACCTGAAGTCCACCTAAATATTCACAGGTGTCTGATTTGAGGAATTATGGGCAAAAGAAGCATCATGAATAAATACCCCGAGGCATCAAAGAGCATAGTTAGGGTTGACACACATGTACAATTGGTTTTATTTGACCCGTGTTTCTCAATCTACCTGGAATTAACATTAATTTTGAGTCTTTTCAAATATACAGATAACTAAGTTGAACATCAGTATTATTGAATCAAAATCTTCAGAAATATCAAGGGATTTATACAATTAAAGAGTACACAAGAATAAACTCAAAATGGATAAATGACTTAAATGTAAATCACAAAACCGTAAAAATCATAGAAGAAAACAAAGGTAGTAAAATCTCAGACATCTCTGGTAGCAATGTTTGCCGATATGTCTCCTAGGACAAGGGAAATAATGGAAAATTTTTTTATAATGAGGCTACATCCAACTAAAGAAACCATTACCAAATGAAAAGGGAATCCTCTGTATGGGAGAACATATTCACCAATCACATATTGAATAAAGGGTTAATTTCCAAATTATATAAAAAACACAACTCAAAACCAGGTTGACAATCTAATTAAAAAATGGGCAGAGGACCTAAATAGACACTTCTCCAAAAAGGTGTGAATCTGCATTTTGGATAATATTTGGATAAGCTGAGTGAAATAAAAAAATTGTATTAACATGTATTTCACCCATTTATTTTTACACATTTAAATGTAGCTACTAGAAAACTTCTAATTACATATTTTTTTTGGACACTGTTGGCCCAGAGCTCATCTATGACTGACTCAGATAAGATTTTCCTAAGCACAAACATGTATTCGGGGTCAACCCCAGTCCAGAGAGTGTATCACTGCTCCCTTACCACAGCCCTCAGTGTCAAACATGCCTGGTGCTCATTTTCAGGGAGAAAGAAGGCAAAATCAGAATGGTTACTTGGCACCTTCACTTTGGTATGTAAAAGGCACTTACAATTATATTGAATGAAAGCAAATCCTGACCACCAATAATGTCCTCTTCGTTTATTTTTTGTTGCTGTTCTGGCTGAGAACTTTATATATACTCTGATGTCTCACACCCTTTACTTCTAAAGGTAGTTACCTGTTTGACTTCATGTCTTACTCTCTCACTTCCTCACCCCACACCTTCCTTTTCCATATATAAAGAATGATCTAACCTCCTAGTCTTTGTACTTGTTCTGCCCTCCCTTGAGCACACTTCCCTATGATCCTTAGGTATCCTCGGGATTTGTAACTTTACTTTCTTCATACCTTTTCTTATGCATCTTGCCATCAGTAAAGCTTTTTCTAAGCACTCCACTTCCCTGCCCCTCACCCCAATTCCCCTTCTCCCTGTCTCCTTTCCTTGCTCTGAGTGTGTGTATATTTCATGTGTTAGAATATATGTATATATGCATACAACATTTTGTGAGAAAATATAGTTTACTAATTCATGAGAGAGAATACATATTAGGGTTTTGGTCTGGTTTTGCTCACTGCCTTAGAAATGCTAAATATATACTATTTTATGGATTGGCAACTCATTACTTCTATGATACAAAGCCTGAAGGAGCCTGGGACTCAAAGGCCAATGTATGTGGCTGGTGGTGGGAAATCTTTGGGGGATGAGAAAGGGAGTGTTGCTTACCCAATCTCTAACTCCACAGTAAACAATTACTTATTAGAATTCACATAAATTATTACTTAAACATTGTGGCATCTTAGTATAAATATAACATTAAGTTATTGTTCACTAGAAATGAGTTGCTGCACCCTGGGAGTGTAGCATCATGTCACACTCCTTTAGCACAAAACAAGAAAAAAGAACACCCATGATCTGATCTATGACAATCTCTCCTTCGTCATCACATTCTCCCCCTGCTCACTAAGCTCCAGTCCCACTGTTTTTAAGGTTTTTGACATGCACCTCCTCTCCCTAGAACCTTGCTTGCACAGGTCTTCACTTGACGAGTTCTTCACTCTTTAGGTGTCAGCTTAAATGACAGCGCATAATTTTACTCCCTCTAAATGCCCAATTTTAATACTGATATCGTTTTCATTGACTTCACGACACCTATGACAACCTGGATATATCTTATTAATTTATTTACTTACTAGAGGCCCGGTGCACAAAAATTTGTGCACTCGGGGGGGAAGGGGGGGTCCCTCAGCCCGGCCTGTGCCCTCTCGCAGTCTGGACCCCTTGG
>NW_005371219.1:11931335-11947274 GCF_000412655.1 Myotis brandtii | reverse complement strand
TCGCTTCCAGCTGCCTGGCTGCTGGCCGCCATCTTGGCTGACAGTTAATTTGCATAAGGATATGCTGATTAGCCAATGGGAAGGGTAGCAGTCGTACGCCAATTACCATGTTTCTCTTTTATTAGTGTAGATGTATTTGTATCATCTACTGGAATGAAAGGCACGTATATAAGGACAATGCCCCTTGTGCAATAGAGTATCCCTAGTATTTAGCACAGTACCACCCACGGAGAAGGCACATGACAAATGGTATAAGCAAATCCCTTAACTACTTGCCAGTAAACACCTAAAGTTGCATTATGGGAAGATAAATCCTATTAATACTGAGGTTGTGTTGATCCCAGCATGTTGCACATTTTGTAAAGATGTGAATTTGAATCTCAGTTTGAGAAGCAGAAAAATAGTAGAATGGCCTCCATAACTGTACACAGTATATATTGTTGTCTTTTTAGATGTAGAGAAAGAAAAAACTCTTAAACTTGAAAAATTTGTAGAAAGAATATTTTTTAATATTTGATCCAGGATTCCTCAGGATCTTCAAGAGACATACTGTAATTAAAGAAAAGGAAGGAGAGAAAATCTGTAGTTTAAAATAAATGTAAAAGTAATATAACCTTTTATTATTATTTTTTATTTTTTTCCTTTATTGATTAGGTATTACAAAATGTGTCCTTATCCCTCTATTGCCCCTCCCCCATCCCACCACTCATGCCCTCACCCCCTGGGTGTCTGTATCCATTGGTTATACTTTTTAAAATGTCCCCTAATGGGGATCAAGCCCTCAACCCAGGCATGTGCCCTTGACCAGAATCGAATCTGGGACCCTTCAGTCCGCAGGCTGATGCTCCATCCACTGAGCTAATATTATAAAATCCAGGCTTAGTAACTTCTGAAGGATGCTTGTCAATTATTATCCTTTTTTTTTGGTCATAATAATATCAGGATTGAATAGCAATGTAAAAATTGTTTTCCTACTTTTTGAATCTATATTATATTATTCTCCTTCTATACTGAAAATGGCTCTTTATGAGCACATTCTGTTTGCACTGTGGATGCAGTCTGTGATATTTCCTTCTTTTTAAGAGGCTGTATTAATTCTCTTGGAATGAAGTCTACAGTATTACTTAATATTGGAAAACCCCAGTATGACTTAGAGTTCTGGTTTTATTTGCCACTGTTGAAGTCAGGAAAGAAAATTATTTTAAAATAGGAATTCATCATTTAAGAAAGGGATCCTGAAATAGAGGTCAGGGCCCTAGCTGGTTTGGCCGTTTAAAATAAATGTAAAAGTAATATAACCTTTTATTATTATTTTTTATTTTTTTCCTTTATTGATTAAGGTATTACAAATGTGTCCTTATCCCTCTATTGCCCCTCCCCCATCCCACCACTCATGCCCTCACCCCCTGGGTGTCTGTATCCATTGGTTATACTTTTTAAAATGTCCCCTAATCTCTGAAATCAATAAAGATATATTTTTTTAAAAATAGAGGTCAGGATCCCTACATATTCTTGACTAACATCTGACCACCCTTAACAACTAAAAATTATACTCTCAGATATTTCCTTTTGGAAGAATAACACTTGGTCAAGATAATTTTTTAAAACTGCATTGTGAAAAGAGAATTTAAACTAGCTTTGCTTGGTAGTAACTTAGGTATAATGGTTTGCATTTTCATTTTTTCTTGACATGGAACTGAATTTTCCAACACATTAAAACATAAAAGAATGGTAAAAATGGAAAATATAAGGATCAATTATTTTCCTTTGCTGTCCCCCCACCAAACAACATCCAATTTAGGGCATACTATTTCAAATATTGTTATAAGCATAATTTTATCTAAAAAGAACTATATATATATATATATATCAGCTATTTTCATGAAAGCTTTTTGGACCTTTATTGTAAAATGAAATGCACAAAAAAATGAAAGTGGAGAGTAATGAATTGTTATACAGTGTATATTCTTATAACCATCATCCACATAAAAAAAATGAAACTTTAGCAGCATCCCTAAAGCCCCTTCAGTTCCTGTCTTGATCATGGCTCTTCTCCTTCCAAAAGCACTACCCAATATGCTTTTATAATAATTACTTCCTTGCTTTTCCCTATGATTTTATCACCCAAGAGTGCCTGCCCCCATTTTAAAAAGTATAAACAATGGATACAGACACCCAGGGGGTGAGGGCATGAGTGGTGGGATGGGGGGGGGGAAATAAGGGGATAAGGACATATTTGTAATACCTTAGTCAATAAAGGAAAAAAATAAAAAAATAAAAAATAATAAAAGGTTATATTACTTTTACATTTATTTTAAACTACAGATTTTCCCTCCTTCCTTTTTTTTAATTACAGTATGTCTCTTGAAGATCCTGAGGAATTCAGACTATAGACTTTTTTCAGGGTTCACTATATTCATTTGTCATCTACATTTCCTGCATCTTGGCAACTAGGATCCGGATGCTTGATCAGAATCAGGTTCTATTGCTTTATCAAAACCATAGTGGTGACCTGTTCTTTCACAA
Organism: Myotis brandtii; assembly: GCF_000412655.1. Lineage (NCBI taxonomy): Eukaryota > Metazoa > Chordata > Mammalia > Chiroptera > Vespertilionidae > Myotis > Myotis brandtii. The sequence goes on along the minus strand of NW_005371219.1, from coordinate 11,944,748 downwards.
TTAATGTCTGTTTTCCACTTTTTTTGGTGTTAGAATCCACTGTTCCTCAACACATAGATCTATTAAAATATTAGGGGTTCTGAAATATTAATATTCAAATTACCTCATTTTGTTTTAATGAATTTACAAGGCAATGCTTTCTCTAGTCTACTATTTAGTTGCCCAATGGTACTATTATAAGGAGAATAAATACTTATTTAACCAGTTTTTTATATAATCAATTTGTTACTTATTTTAAAAGGGTTACCAATTATTATTTTTTCCAATATTATTATGCAATGAATGTAAGCACATTTGACGGTCTTAGGTTCATTGCAATTCCTACTCTTATTACAGCCTCCTCTGACATGACCATGGTAAGTCTCCGATAGTCCTCCTTTATAGTATGCCTTGTAATTTCTACCCATCTTTAGAAATCTGGGGCCCTTTCAAGTTTATGCCATCCTTGGTTACTCTCCCTCAACATTAGGCTTTTCATTAGAGTTCTCTTTTATTCCCTCTTAGTAATCTCCTATAAATAATTATTTAATCCTTATAGTAGCTTTCCCTTTGTTCAGATTAGAAAGAAACCCAAGTTTCTCTCACCTGACTGGAACATTATTTACACACACACACACACACACACAGGATTGGAAAGTTATGTTTGAAAGAGCAGTAACTATTTCTAGATGCTCAGCTTTAGGATGATCTCTATTTTCTCCTCTATATTTTTTCTATTGTCTAAATTCTTTAGAACAAACATTTTACTTATAAAATCTGAAAACAGAGAACAATGTTTAGAAGGCATTAGTAAACTCTTCTAAATGTAGAAAATCAAAATGTATCCAGTGTATTTAAACCATATTGAGAATCTTAACTCTAAAAAACTTAGCTTGGGAGAATTTTTTTAGTCATCCCAGTTTAATGCAGTATTTTCTAAAAGGCTTAAAATAAGTATGAAAGAAGTAAACAATGAAATGAATTCAACGAAAAATGTCAGATATTTATGACATTGCAATTGTCATTTTAAACTAATTGCTGTTGCAGAGGAGAACACAAAATGTGGAATTACTTTAAAAACTTGTCCTAGATAATAATTGCTCTATTTAGTGCCCTTTAAATGGAAAGTGGCAGGGTATAAACTGACCAGGCAGTACAGTGGATGCACTGTCAGTGTGCCGACATGGCCTCCTTTGCCTGGTCTCTCTGATTTAATGTCATCAGACACAAGGTGACTTAGAACATTCTTGGTAATAATGGAGAGGCTGAAAGCAGATGTGGAGATATTTCTAATGTCTTTTTCCTCCCTGAAGGTTTGTTCTTTGGTTAAGGCTATACTGTGGAGACAATCAGTATGTTACAGAATATAATAAAAATGAATATCAAGAGCAGATTACACTGTCAGGAAGGAAAAAATATTTTTATTCTTACAAAAATGGATTACTTTTCTGTAAAAGTAAAACAAAAAGTATGTGCTTATATGTGTATATACACATATGTGTGTGTATAATATCTGTGCAAACTACAATATAACTAGATGTATTAAATCTTAAGTCTACAAATGAAAGATGTAATTGTGTAATAAAATTGGCTACATTGATAGGAAATGATTATGTATTACCTATGTTGTTTTCCAAGGATTTCTCTTATACAAGTTTGCTTTTAGCTCTATCACAGCCCCTTCACTTACTTTGCGCCTTGACTTGCATTCCAACAAGCACACGAATTTAGACACGTATGCGTTTTTATTTTTTCTGTACATGAGCAGCCAGGCCAGGCTGAGCTCCAGCAGGACCTGAGTGAGTCCTGAACAATGCAGGAAGGACACTTAAAAAAAAGTCCTCTTGCTTCTTTCTGGTGGGGTATCAAATTAATATTTCATCTTAGCCTGGTATCCTAAATGCCTGAAGCCAGAGCAAGTCTACTTCTTGATTTCCTCATTCTCTTGGGAAAGTTTGCTTTTTAAAATTCTTTATCTTATTGCTTACCAGTAGTTGGGCCTGTCAATTCATCAGAGAGAGTAGGATCAGTACAGAGTTTTTCCTTCAGCCATAATTATCTAAACTCCATTTAACTCCTTCCAACATCTTAAACCTCCAATTATCCAAGGGGGAGAAGGTGCCTGTAGCTATCCTAAATAAGCTCTTCATTTGACAACTTATTCTCTATTGTATTATTTTCATGTAATTATTAAAGACCTTTTTCATATTCTGACACTTCAATCTTTTACTCTTCAACATGGTATATTTCCTTTTTTCCTTACTCAGATGAGTCAAAAGTGACAGTCTGAATTAACTTTTATATCTATGGTACCTTTTATTTTATGTTTATAAAAATCCAATTTAGTTTTAGTTCTTTTACTTGAAACACATGAAAGTCTCCATTATTAGACCTCTTTTATCAATTATCTTTCAATTGTGACTTTTGCTTCAATCAGCTACCGTCACAATTTATGGCCCACTTATTCATGATGATGTCTAAAACGTGCTTCCTTGTAAACTTTTCTTATCCATGGATGTTTTTGGATGCATACTTAATCACAAGTGTACTAAACACTGTCAAATTCTCAACATAATGTGATGGTAGGGGTTCTCAAACTTGGCTACACGATAGATTAAGTTGGAAACCTGAGGAGGCTTTATAGAGAATATCTGACTGGATGTTGTGAATGGATTTGGGTAAATTCAGAGAAGGATGAAGGAGATATTAAAAATTAGGGTTATAATAGTGACAGATGACAAGTGCACTGACTATACTTAACTTACCATTACAAAAAAGAAGTAGACAAGTTGGACTAGAGTATGTGTATTTGAGATTTATGAAACAAAGAGGTAAATAAGGTGACAAAACCAGATGAGTCTATCTGCCCCTTGCCGCATTTCAACCATTCCTAATGAAACACACATCAGGTGGATGAAAATAGTGATATGAAAACTGGTATCTAACTTTACCGTTGAAGGATATCCATGATCAACCAAGCACATAAATAGATACATATTTTCATCCACACAAAAAGTGGAAATATTTTCATATATATGACAGAAACATTAATAATTTGGTTGTTAGAATACATAGAGGGAAAGAGTAGAAGAGACATAAGATAAACTCTCATTTTCACTGAGGTAACAGAAGGTCTGGGAAAAAAGGAAGGGCACCTTAACAAATCATATCCTGAACCCTTATGTGGAAGAGTGAGCTTAGCTCTGGAGTATGCAGGATAAGAAATAGCAACTAGCGAGTGTTGTGCGACAATTTTTTTTATTAAGAAAATGACTACAGTAAGCAAAAAGCCTTCAGGGCAAGACTTCCGGTGAGAGTGGATGACTAATGAACCAACATATTAGTCATAGTCAACCGCCCCTCCCCACTCCCCACACCCGCTCTAGAGTCAGGCCTATAACCCTACAACCAAACTAATAGAACACCTACTATTTCAGGGCACTGCAATAAGGCAAGTTGAGATTGGAATCCAAATTCTGTTGTCTACAGAGTGATTCTCAGTTTAACTTTTTAAAAATACCTTTTAATCTATTTTTTAGAGACAGAGGAGGAGGAGGAAAAGGAGGAGAGAGAGAGAAAGAGATTGATGAGAGAGAAACATCAATTGGTTGCCCTCTGCATGCTCCTGAACTAAGGACAGAACCTGCAACTCAGTTTTGTGTACTAATTAGGATTCAAACTAGCAACTTTTCACTGCACGGGATGATGTCCAACTCATTGAACCACTCCAGCCAGACAGCAATTTAACTTTTTAAACTCAGTTTACTTATTTGTCACCAGTGGGGTCCCTCGGCCTGGCTTGCAGGATCGGACCAAAACCAGCCCTCTGACATCCCCCGTGGGGTCCCGGATTGCGAGAGGGCACAGGCCAGGCTGAGGGACCCCACCAGTGCACAATCAGGACCAGGGAGGGATGTGGGAGGTTAGCCAGCTGGGGAGGGACTGCGAGAGGGCTTCAGGGTGTGTCTGGCCCATCTCGCTCAGTCCCCATCAGCCAGATCCCAGCAGCAACCTAACCTACCAGTCAGAGCGTCTACCCCTTGGTGATCAGTGCATGTCATAGTGAGCAGTTGGGTGTCCTTAGTGTATCGTTAGCATATTACACTTTGATTGGTTGAATGGACGACCGGACACTTAGCATATTAGGCTTTTATTATATAAGACTGGAATCACTAGAAAAGTATCCACCTTATGAGTGTGTTATGAGGATAGGTAAAATAATGCAAGTAAAGCAATTAGCTCTTTTTAGATCTTAGAAGGTAGAGCTATCATCACAAGAAACATGGATGTAGTGGAAGAACTTTCTTGCAGTTATCTTCCAGAAAAATATAGAATGTCAGTGATGCACGTCTTATTCCCAGAGTGAGAGACACCAAAACTGGAGAGGCACTGTGGCAGGTAACCTGCACCTCTGAGCTCATCCTGACAATCAGAATCTGCAACAAGCAAATTTCAACTTTGTTAATATTCCCCTGGAGTGGGGGTCCAAGAAAGGGGCTAGCTCACAGCATCACAGTAACAGCCATGCTAGGAAACGGATTTTTTTTTACCATAAACCAAAGACATTTAGACATCACAATAAATGTGTGATTTATGGGGTACTAAAACTTCAGATGTAGAAGAAAATTTGCTTAGAATTGAAAAGAGAAATAAGAACTTCTAAGTACAGATAGGAAATATAATAGGCATGGGTTTAGATACTGAAGCCATACAATCTATTTAAGAGAGGACTTCCTAAAAGAGATACCAGATCAACATAATAATTGAATAGAAATAATAATAAATGGATGAAGTAATAATGAGAATAGAATATATATAATAAAATAAGTAATAAGATAGCAAATATACATTTACATAGATTAAATAAACATACATTTCTAAAATTAGAAGATTAATACCAACATCAGTGACATGTTTTTACATTAGTGGATATGACTGAGCACAAAAAGAGAGATACAGTGAATTTTATTATAAGACATTTAGCAATATTTGACTTCTAAAACTATTTGTATAAAATACTATGAAAAGTAAAACAAATAATTTAAAATATAATTAACAATAAAGTAAATATTATGGAGCTTATGTGAAAATTCTTAGAAAAATTAAATGGCAGCAAGATAATTTGGAAGAGTTTGCTTGGCAGAAGATGTGTTCAAGGAAGAAAAGGGTAAAAAAAAGAAGGAAGTGATACCTGCCTATAAGTTCTAAGATATTTAATATAAATTACATAATATGACTTTTAAAAAATGGAAAAAAGAAATGATTCATTCATAGAAATAAAGAGGAAGATGCAAGAAAAAACTAAGCAATATTTAATTCCTATCAGTAGCAGATATAGTATTGCACTATAAACACTGAGCTGCACAACAGTCATAGCAAACTGCACAAAATTCAGAGGAAAATATAAAAGAGGATGAGAATGAAAAATGATATTAACTCCTGGTAGGAAGAAGTTTCCAAGCTTCTGGTCTGGGATTCAGTCACTTCTTTTACAGGAGTGACACTCGCAGGGTGGGGGAAATAAGCAGGTAACCTGGTGCAATCTTTTTGTCAACCAGACCTCTGGGAATTTAGACTAATGCTATTTGCTAGAGGAAGAGACTTTATAGTTGAATTGTCCTTAACAAGATATCATTGACTAAGAATTCCCTTTAGTAAACAGAACTCAGGATCTACTAGGCATGTTTCCCTGTGGAACTACACAACCCTGGGGGATTAAGAATGGAAATGGTTCACAATGGAATTACTCCCAGAGTGGGAAAGAATACCATGAGCCTTACCTGAAGAACCTGTGTATTATTCTGGAACAGAGGTACATACCCAATGCAGGGAATAGGTTTGAGGAGCTACCCTTGATGTCCTACAACTGTCTGCTTTGAGCCTTTTGATTAATCATATTCTTCACAGTAATATTAAAGCTTGACATTGGGTGGGATCTTTGATCCATGAGACTCTCATTTGATATTATTATCTGTGTGTTAGCTCAAAACCTAAAATAAAGGTAGTTGAACTTTAAGATAGTTGAACTTCAAGATGATAATGGAACAAATGCTAGAAAATGTACTTGTTTCAGGACAGTTTCAAAAATAGAGAAAAGCTGGAATCTACAAAGAGAAAAGCTTCATTGTGTTTCAGTGTATATGTTTATATGCATTATCCCACTTCCGGGTGAATACACCCACCCACACTCAAACCCACTCTTGATTCTTAAGCTTTTTAAGAGTTAATGTTACATATGATAACACATCAGCTTTTTAAAGGGGGACACTACACTGTAAGAATACCTCTCAGACAAAGGGAAAAGATGAAGTTAAACATATTGCCCATTTCAGTTCCCTTTTACCCAAGCATAGAATACTGGTGATTATGGTTTTGAGTTAGAGGTAGAAATATTGAAGAAGAGAAATGGAACATTTTGGCTTATAACAGATTTGTGAATATTTTTTAGTTATGCTCTAATTGGCACTGAACAGATTCTCAGATAATGCAGAACATACTGTGACTAATCCTATCTAATGAAGAGGGAATATGCTAATTGACCCTCATGCCATCACAAAGATGGTGGCACCCACACCCAATAAGGAGAGAATATGTTAATTGACTGTCCCGCCCTCAAAGATGGCAGTGCCCACAGCCAATAAGCAGGGAATATGCTAATTGACTGCCACACCCTCAAAGATGGCGGTGCCCACAGCCACAAGATGGCGGCACCAAGTCCCCTCAGCACCCCAGCTGCCCAGGGCTGCCCGAGGCTCAGGTAACCAGGGCTGGCCGAGGCTTGCGCTGCAGGCAGTGGCAGCAGCAGAGGTGTGATGGGGGCGTCGCTTCCCAGCCCTAAGGGCTCCTGAACTGTCAGAGGGGTGGCAGGCCGGGCTGAGGTACCCCCCCCTCCTGTGCATGTATTTTCATGCACCAGGCCTCTAGTAAAACATAAAATTCTGTCCTCACAATGCTCTCTTTATTACTTCAGGACCCCAAAAGCACTATATCACTGAGAGAATGGGACCTAAGCCAAAACAACGAACTTTTCAAAGGCCAGAATAGTATTAACTAGAGGAGTTGCCAGATGTTATCAGTTGCATTTTAAAAGGGAAATGAAGCACTCACGAATTAAATAATTTGCCATGATACACAGAATATGTGTGATTAAAAAATAACTTGCTTTACATAACCTCTCCACTTTCCTCCCTGTAATATGTACTCCTTGCCTTAGTGAGTTACATTTTAAGATGTCTTGAGGTACAAAAATAAGCACAGAACTATGCCAATTGGGACAGAATCTGCAATTTCACAACTATCATCGTTTCTTGAATATATGCAAGTTTTTATGAGTAAATAAATTTTAGAGATTGACTCCAAGTCCAGAATATCTTGTATGAGCCAATCATTGTTAATATATATATGTTGAGTGATTCATTTAGAATTTAAATCAACATGAACCAAATATTCTATTCCACTGAAAAATCCTTATGTGGGAACTTAAAATCCTATGCTAACTATTCAGATAAGTGTCTTATATTCTCCCATCTGAACTCTAGCAAATCCTATGAACATTGAAAGAAATCCTAGGGCCTTCATTCACTGGGGTGTTACTTATTTTCTATGTTTACTACTTCCATAAATAGTAGAAAATTGACCCTATTATGTATGTTAAAATGTAGCAATGAAATAGAGATGCACTCTACTTAATTCTGTAGCTACTTTAGTTTATGGGGGACTGCAAAAAATTCATAAACATGCTGATTTTTCTGCTTGGAATAGATCACCCACTTCACATGGCCAACTGCTAATGATTTTTCAGTTCTTAGCCTAAATATCAATTTCTCCATGATATTCATCCTTATAAATATCACTTCTCATTAGCTACCAAAGCTTCTTATTATGGAGTCTTGTAACACTCTGTATGTTACTTTATACAGTTTATCATAGTGTGATTGCATTCTTTGTGTGTTTATGTTCAACCCCTTCTTCCTCCAGTTGACTGGTGCATCTATGAGAGAAGGAATTTTATTTGTTAAACTGCTATTATGAAAAGTCACAAATAGCATTTCAGAGAGTTTAAATATTATTAAAATTTAACAAATATTCTCTAAAACTACATACTGGACACTATTCTGTACATCAATGATAAGTTTTGGTCTAGATCCCAGAGAGCATATCATCAAATGTAGTAGTAAACCAGAGAAGAAGCAGAGGTTGGTGTGATCCAGGGCTACAAACCAAAAACTAAAGGTCGCTTCTAGAAGGCAGAAAAGACCAGGAAATGGATTCTGCCCTAGATCATCCAAAAGGAATGCAGCCCTGATGACTCATTTTAGACCTGTGACCTCAGGAACCAAAGACATTTAAAAAATCATTTAAAAGCAAGTGAAATCAAAGGGATTAAGTGGAAGAGTGCATAGTGAATGCTAGAGTCTACTTCCCTCTTTTTCAAGCAGTGGGCTTTCTCCTGGGACTCACTTTGGCCAATGAGATGTGGACAAAGAAGTCCACGTGACAGGTTGAGCACCAGCTGCAGGAGCTTTGCCGGTTACCCCATGAGGTCATGCTCCAGAAGCCCACGGTCCTTCAGGGTGAATCCTGGAAGAAGATGTGCAGGAGAGACCTGCACCCTGAAACCCATATTCAGCCTGAAGGGGAGTCACTGCTTCTGACCTGCAGACCAGGAATGAGAAATCAACTTGCGTTATTCTGAGCCACTGAGGTGGGAGTTGTCTGAAACGTAGTGGAATTGCAGCAGGAGCTAATACAGTTTAGATTCCCAATCTAAACAGAGAGCTAATATCACTTCTCTCCCAGGAGGCAGTTGAGCTTAGTCTCAAAGCTCAAACTTCCACCATTTCTGACAGCAGTCCAATCCATCACACCTCTCCAGGTTCCCACCTCGGTATGCTTTCACTTTTCAAGGAAATCAATTTCTGGGTTAAGGTCATGTCCCCTTCTTCCCTACTCCTTTCAGCTATAATTTTAAGTACAACTTATTTCACTGATTCCACTCTCTAGAACAATATTTTTGTCACTTCATTCAACTCCTTCCTGATGCAGCTCAGTACATTTCCCCAAGCGTTCAAGTTGTCAACCCGATCAAAAGCCTAAAACATCTGGGGACTCTTTCAGAAATTTAGCTAAAAGAATAATCAGACAAATATAGAAAAATGAAAAAGATATTTAAGGCCTAATAATATAGATTTTGAAGTCACTTAAATGGGTATAAAAGCTGATATGCCGTAAAGAATGCATACCTTCTTAGATAAATTCAAAATGTCTGAACACTGAGAAATACCCTCTTTTACGGAAAGGTCAAAGAAGGAGAGAGAATGAAAAAGGGCCATAGAGCTAGAAAAAGAGGCAGAGCACACTGTTATGAATGAGAAGAAAGGTTAAGCATTAAAAAGGGTGGAGTTTGTCAAGGTTTAATTAAAATATTCATACACATTTTATTCACATAATGTATAAGGTAGATTCTTAAAATTTTTAATGAATTTTTTTCATATTTTCTGACTGTACATTAATAGATCTTGCAAGTGAAATGATGACCTTCATTCCTATAAGTAATAATAATCAGTGGGTTTGTAACAATGTTTAATAGTTCTTCCTTCAATTTTCATCTGTCCTTTTACTTAATATTATTAAACTTTATGAACTCTTGCAAAAATGAAGTAATTAATCTTTATAACATCCCCTGAAGGTAGTTAGATAGCTTCATTATGATAAAAGAGAGAGAGAACATATATTATTAATTAAACGAATATTGCAGTATCAGCATCTTAGCATTTCTGATAATCTTTTCAACCCACAAGGATAATAAATTTTTTCTTTTCACAGTCTCCTTTAAATATCTAAATGATCCACATGTTCTTACTTTTATTTATTCTCTGTACAGTATTGTAAATGTTCTAAAAATATCTACAAGTATAAAAGACATTTATTACTTGTTCTGCTGCAATAATTTATATTGCATTTAATAACTTAGTAACTTAATTAATTTTTCATTTAAAATATTTATATTTTCTTATAACCATGTTTTATCCTTAAATAAAATGCATAACATTATAAAATATGTGTACTCAAAAAAGGTTTGTAAATACTGCATTTATAAATAGACTATAAAATAATAGTTGTGTGAATCTTATTTTCACTTAATATAGTAAAATATTTACTTTATTAACTTTGGGATAAAAGTCAAAATTAAAGAAAAATCACCTACAGTGTTGAGATTCCTAATCTGCAGGTTTGTTTTTTATTGTTATTTTCCAATACAAGGAAAATTATTAAATTGTCAACTTCTAAATATTTATTATTCTTTCATAAAATTCAATTATTTGAAATTCTGTTTATTTACAAAACCATGTGTTTGTATAAATTATTGTTTTAAAATTAAATCAACAGGACAGATACACTGCAATTGCAAAATAACACCATTATTCACCTCTCTCCAGATAATTAGAGATTGATAAACATAATATGCCAGCCACTTTTGAATATATAGAAAATCTAAGTTATCATTATTCTTCTTGGCTCCAAGAATATTGCCTAGGCCTCTGTCAAATGGCTTAGTGAAATACAGATACAAATTGCCTGCACTACTTTCCACAACTATAAGAGTAGTAACCTCAAAAAACAAACAAACAAACAACAAAACCACGAGTAGTAATCATCTCATCCAACCCCAGATTGTATTTCAGAGTGCTTATGACTTTCTTATTTATAACTTATCCTTTGAGTTTCTCAAAATTCATATTATGTTTATAACTTTGCAGCATTCATCTTCTTCAATTATGAAAAATAAAGGTGATTTCAATGTCAACTATCTTCTGTTTTTCCTTTTGTTGCATTTTTTATTTCTCAAAACATTTCCATAGTAATTTCCTAATAATTATGTTGTATATCACTTGGAATTTTGATATTTTATTATCCAGATTACTTAAGGAAACCAATTATATACTTTTAAAAACACCTGCCTTTAGCTTCAATTGCATTTTTCACAAGATCTCAAACACAATTTCTGAAACAAAGTGTTATTAGCGTTACCTACTTTAAATTGTACCATAGCTTCTGTTTTCTGAAAATTTGAACTACTTGCTTGAGCTGTGCATTTTGATAATCATCACACTTGAGGCTGACTATCATTGGCTCTAAACACAGAAAAACCTGAAAGAATTAGGGAAATGAGTGTATTTTCAATTCAAGAACATGATTATACATCTACTGATGTTAAGAAATACTCTATGGCAATAGGATAGTTCTGTTTAATCCTTCAACATAAACGTATTTCATTTCTTCCTTTTTTTTGGTTAATCCTCACCTGAGGATATTTTTTCCCCATTGATTTTAATAGAAAGTGGCAAGGATGGGGAGAGACATGGGAGAGAGAAACATCAATGTGAAAGAGACACATGAATTGGTTGTTTCCAACTTGCATCCCGACTGGGGCCTGTAAATCTAGGTACATAGCCTTGACTGGGAATCAAATCCTAGATCAGCGGTTCTCAACCTGTGGGTCGAGACCCCTTTGGCGGTCGAACGACCCTTTCACAGGGGTCGCCTAAGATCATCCTGCATATCAGATATTTACATTATGATTCACAACAGTAGCAACATTACAGTTATGAAGTAGCAACGAATATAATTTTATGGTTGGGTCACAACATGAGGAACTGTATTTAAAGGGCCAGAAGGTTGAGAACCACTGCCCTAGCCATTCAGTCAGTGGTCAGATGCTCCAACCACAGAGCCAAACCAGCTAGGGCTACTTCCTATTTCTTAATATTGTTTTTCCTCTGCTCTACATTTATTATACAATTAATGATACAAATAAACCTTGATATTTGCGTTCAGATAATAAAAGTTATCTACCTTATAGAGTATATCATTCTTTTTAAAATGTGTTCAAACCTATGAATGTTCCCTCTTAAAATTATGCAGAATTATGAATATTTTCCCTTTTCCCTATCAACACAGGAGATAGTTGCTTTCTTCTCCTTCAGGTCTAGTAAAAGGGGCTTCACATGGATTACAAACAGAGCTTGTTATGTGTCTGTCTCCCAGGGTCTGAATCTATAAGTGACTGAAGTCTGACTCAAGCCCGGGACAGTCTATCCAAGAAAAAGAGATTCACTGAAAGCCCACGGCTTGTCCTCAGATGACAAGGGCAAAGATGCACACTGAAAGTCATCTCATAAAAATACTTTGCCCAAGAATCCTACCGGGGTGGTGGTGGGGGGTAGCTATGAGGCTCCAACAGAGAGGGACTCACATAGTGAAGTACAAACAAGAATACCATTGTGGCATTCTATCCTATCTTGCAAGTTGATATTCTGAACCTGAGAGATTGCATCACAAACCACCCAGCCCATACCACAAGCATTCCTCTTGAATATTCCCATGGGAAGTCTCTAAGAAAATGTAGTGTCCTATAAAATACTTAACCTTAAACATCTGCCAAGTGCTAGCATCTAAACATGGCAATAGTGAGCATACAAGCAGCCACATGTCCTTTCCTTTATTCTTCTCTCCCAGCACCAACCCTCCATAGATCAGAATCCATGGTAAGCTAGGGAAGAAAAATGCATGATGGAGAAATATAACAGAAGTATCCCATGATTGCTTATGCTATTGCAGCCTTCCTAGCATAAATTAGGGAGAGAGGGAAAATATCTGATGTATAACATGCTTTGCATTTTTTATAATTACCCTTCAGAGGCAAAATGTCTGTAGGACTTTTCATTATCTAACATTACTGAGAAAAACTATGGTACCTGCCTAACACTTTACTCAAGTGCAGAGAAGAGTAGTTACAGAGTAGTGTTAAAGAGAGAGAGGAAATAAATAGGATTTCTGTTGTTGTTTGAACTCTATTAAGTACAGTCCAGGCCATTAAAGCAGTTAATTTTTTAAAAATCTCTTCCCCTTCCTCATTTGAAGTAGGCCACAGAATGATTAGGTTAGTGAATCAGAGGTCTTGATAAACATTCACAAGAAGTCCCAATTCATGCCTGTGGACTATATCCCCAGATTTCTACGGGTCAGAAATTTACATCATCACAATCAAACAATTTAAAAACCTACGGTTAGAGAAAAATAAAATCAGTGGTCAAGCATACCCTATACCAGGGACAGTGATCAGAATTAATCTGCAGACCACCCATCAAGCACTGATGAAAACATACAAACAAAGCATTCTGACTGAGGCAATTCGTCAGTCCTGTCCTGGTGTAAAAGAAGTCAGGACTTAGCACTCCTGACTGCCACGCCAACTTAAGTTAAGAAGCAAGTGACACTGATAAGGGCAAGGGTGCTACTATCTAGGAAAGGAGGCCTGAGCTTTGAAGTCCTCTCTTATCCAACAGGAAAGATCTTTTCCCAGGAACGACTTATTTCCTAGAGTCAAAGTCAGTCTCTCTCTCTCTCTCTCTCTCTCTCTCTCTCTCTCTC
>NW_005371219.1:11922931-11931304 GCF_000412655.1 Myotis brandtii | reverse complement strand
CTCTCTCTCTCTCTCTCTCACACACACACACACACACACACACACACACACACGTGCTTGGCTTCTCAAAACTCCCTATTCATTTTATTCTTTACATTCCTCACATTTACTAATTTAGTGTTTAAATTATTTTTATCTGTGTCCTGAAATAAACTATAAACGTTGTGATATTAAGAACCTCATCTAACTTCTTTAGCACTCCACTTCTGGCAAATGTATAACAATCATGAAACTTACAAATCAGGGATTATTATACACCATATAGTATAACAATACAATGAGGAAGGCATTACTCTTATGCCTATTTACTGATGAAGAAACTATTTTTAAGTAACTTACCCAATGTAAGATAGTTATTTTAGTAATTAAGAGGCTAGGAGTGATTGGCACTTTAATAGTACATTTTCAGAGAATAAATAGAAATCCTATCTCATAGTTTTGCCCCTAATGAAAGGAATATACTAGATAATCAATACATATTTATGAACAAATGAATTATTTCAAGGAAAGTCATAGTTACTTTCTAATTAATATAATTTGTATTTCCAAAGACTTGGATATTTGTTTCAGAACAGAAATTACCATTATTATGATAGTTTGTAAAAATTTAATATTGCATTTTCAGAAAAACAAATCAATTACTGATATTTATCATATCTCCATTATATTTGATAGGCAACATTTTTGTGGTTCATACAGGACTAAAAGTAAAAGAAAAGCTGCTTACCAATTTGTAGTAAACTATTACTAATATATAATTTTAAATGGATTTCAGTTGGCTAGTTCATTGAATAGATCAGTTAAGTTGGCATTACTAAGTATAATTCAGCTAAGCAAAACTTTTGAGAAATAGTGTAAGAGAACAAATAAAGTACACTGTGAGAATCTTTAGTATTGTATAATAATTAGTATAAGAAAGGTAATTTATTAAGTTATTTATGAGCAAAATACCCTCAATGAAAACTTTAAAAATTATTTGTATAAATTATCTAAGTATACTTTCTTGCCCTATTCAGTGTCTCTGAAATGGGAAATAGAGTTTTTATTAAAAAAACGAGGGCTATTCCTATCAGAGGCCTTAAGCAAAAAAGAAAATGAAAAAAGACAAGTTTTTTTCCAATGGCAATTAACTGTGAGTAATAGAAAGTTTGCCCAAATGCCATTCAAAAAGAGGTGCAGACAGTGTTTCCAGAAAAAAAAATAATGAACTTGAAATCCAGAGATATTACTGCCAGGTTCAGATTGAAGGTTTATTCACTAGTGTCATTTAGAGGTTTTCATAGAGAAAAGCAGAAGAGCCAAGGACAATTGGAAAAGATGTGATGTTATCATTATTATGAGTGAGATCAAAGCTGAGAGATCATCAGCAGTTTCTGCCCTTGTTCAGAATGGTGAGGATTGGACTTTACTCAAGAAAGCAAAGGCAAACAGAACAAAAATAATGCCTACTTAGGAGGAAAAAAGGAGGTGATGGATCAAGTGATCCAATATAAGTGTCATCTTACATGAGACAAAAACATGATCAGGCAAATTGTAAAAATAATATTTGTAAACTCATATAGCTCTTTTTCTATTATCAAAAAAACACACACATACACAAATAGGGAATCAGGAGATGGTAAAGATTCTATTTTCTTCCTTTTAGTTGCTTTTTGGGATATTTATCCAAAATTAGAAAACATAGTAATTGTGAAAGCAAATAATAAAAACTAATCTTGAAAATTAGGCAACTATTGTTTATTTTTATTGAATTATAATGAGATATCTTTTAATACTGCTCTTTAGGGTCTGATTTGCATGAGAGAACTGCATTGCGGAATTTCATATAACCCTGCTAGTACAAGGTAAGTGTGGGAGTCCAGGTGGCTTCCTCATGTGCCTTCAATTTATCATAAAGATTAATTAAATAAGCTGAGGTACACTTGAATATATGGGCAGAAAACAGATGCTAAGGTGTTTTACAGGGATGTTTGACCAAAAAAGTTATCAGTTCAGTAACCTAGCAATAAATTGGATGTTTTACTTCAAGATTTTATTTCAGTTTTCTAATACAAAACTCAGATTACAACGAAATTGATAGCTTTTATAATCTTAGGATCAGAAAAGACGTTTTCTTCTTACCTCCTGGCATTGTCATCTCCTTGAACTACATAGAAGTACTTGTGAAATAGGATTATTGTCCTCTAACATGGAGACAGCTAGTCATAAATTATCAGGTCATTATTAGCAAAGTCAGTCTGGATCAACTCACATCAGAGGAGATGGAGTAGCTTTCAAGATTCTGGGCAAAGAAGAGCATTCAGAGAACACTATAAAAAAGAATTTGTGTCCTGATCTTTTAAGCAAGCATAGTTGAATAGAAATCATGTTTGTCCAGAAATTACATTACTTTTTAAAAATTTTTCATAGAAGATACATCATTTGAACAGACTATTGTTTTTTCAAGTGCATTAAATATAGGTCAGCAATTTTATTAGTAATAATAAAATACATTATTGCCCTAACCGGTTTGGCTCAGTGGATAGAGCGTCGGCCTGCAGACTGAAACGTCCCAGGTTCAATTCCAGTCAAGAGCATGTACCTTGGTTGTGGGCACATCCCCAGTAGGAGGTGTGCAGGAGGCAGCTGATTGATGTTTCTCTCTCATTGATGTTTCTAACTCTTTATCCCTCTCCCTTCCTCTCTGTAAAAAATCAATAAAATATATTTTTTTAAAATAAAATACATTATTATTGATGATTATTCTAATAATGCAGGTTATAAAAAGATAGAACCTCTCAGAAAATTTCAATTATTTAATGGATAAAAAAAATTATTAATAAATGAATAGCTAAAAAAATAATTCCACATAAAGTCCTTTAAAAATATGTGAGAAAAATATGCATACATACAAAATTAAGGATTATTTAAGAAATGTATTCTCAAAAGGTTAAATAAAATTTATTTTTAAAATGTGGTCAAATGACAATAATAAAAGAATAGAGTGAGCACTAAGTCTTCAATAAAACAAATAGGTTTCAACTGTATTAAAATAGTATTTTATTAAATGAAATTTTTGTGATATTTTTCAAAGTAAATATGATCCACTTAGTGCAAAAATTATTTAAAAGTATTGTAGAAACCCACGATACTGAAAGATACTATCTCAAAATACGAAATAACATAAATCAAATGAATGCATAAACTTAGAAAACAACTACATAAATTTCATCAGAGTTATAAAAAACAATAGGTGCTATACGGCATAGGCAGGCAGAAAGTCATTCTTTTTCCTTATGAACCTACAAGTGGCTTGTGCAAACTACACCTTAACTATCTGAAAAAACTTAATCTGTAAATCTGGTTTATGGAGAAGGAATAATAGGCAAAGCTCTATTTTATGATTTGGGGATCATTGCGTACTTCCTACTTTAAGATGTGGTTTGAGGCAACAGAAAACTTTGCCTAAAAAGGTAAATTTATTAATATTGAAAAAAGAAAATCATTGTTTTATGATAACTTACACTCATGTTGAACCATTTTTAAGAAAGATTTCAGAGTATCTGAGGGAGAAGCCTCCTACAAAGTAGGAAAAGTATATAAAAAGTAGAGGTAAGGAGGGTCTCAGACAACTTTAGGGAACTCACATTTTTTCCAGGAGCCATCATTAAACATGAAGACATGTAATGAGTTGCTAATTTTGTGTTTCAGGCAAAAATTACAAAAGGAACTTTTGAAGGAGGAAATCAATGTGAATCAAATCATCAGGGAAAAATTAGCTCCTTTACATAAACATATTCCAGCATTGCCTCACATACTAGGAGACAGGTCAAGATGAATAAAATGGTTTCATTTCTATGAAAAGAAAAATCTCTTCAAAATGTACATCATCAAAAACTACGAAGAACAATAAAATAAAATGTTTTTATGTTTATCTTTTAATAGTTTGTGTTCTGCAATTTTAAAAAAAGCTGAGATGATTGGTTATGACTACATTTTCCAGATTGTCACATAAATATTCTAGGCAGTGTATATTTAATATTTTGATTAATAAGCTAAAATGGAATATTCATTATTCAACCCATGTCATTTATTCCTAGAGAAAAAAGTAACCAATGCAATTTTTAGAGAAAGATGTATTCACTATAGAATCATGTAGTTTAAAATACTTAATAATAATATTATTAACTCTAACCTCTGGGCCAATTTTTTATCTTAAATATATTCATATAAAATATTACTGAAATGCAGAATCCCACCTGTAATTCAGCTCCTTATTTATGGAATGTATTAAAGTATTTACAGGCATAATTATCCACAATGTGATGCAGATGTCAGAATTTAATCAAAATTCTGCCCTATAATATACACAAGTTTATGTAAAGATTATGTATATATTTTGATGTCATATATGTATATATTTATAATGTCATAAATATATTTCAATGATTGTATTTGTTTTATTATTTTGTAGATAAATTACAGAACAGTCACAAAGTCACTTGTCATTTATTCACTTAACTGCTATTTAACTTTTACCTTTTAAAAATATTAGTATTGAGCATTAATTATATTTAAATTCAGAAAAATTATGACTTTAAAATGTTCATGTCCTTTGATCCATCACATTTTCTTATTGGGTTTATTCTAAAACACAAATTCATTTTAAGAGATTTTCAATCATGCATTATATCTGATAGTATAGAGCTTAACTCTAATAATCATTGGATGATTTAATTAATGTTGTAAATATTAAAATGCTTAAACAACATTTTAAAACATGGCAAAATATCTAGAATATAATGCTAATTAAAAGTAAAAATATAAGTGTGCATATAAATATATCCTTTTTAAAAATATTTTTCAATTTTTTTTGTATTGTATTACAAATGTCCCCTAATTTTCCCTTTTGCCCCCCTTCCACCCAACCCCCACACCACACCAGGCCTTTACCACACTATTATCTGTGTCCATGGGTTATGCATATATGCATATATGATCTTTGGTTAAACTTCTACCATCCTCTTCACCCCCCTTCGCACTGAGATCTGTTATTCTGTTCCATGCACCCATGTCTCTGGACCTATTTTACATGTCAGTTTATTTTTTTTTTCATTTGATTCCACATATAAGTGAGATCAATGTGGTGTTTGTCTTTCTCTAGCTGGCTTATTTTGCTTAGTATAATAGCCTTCGGGTCCCTCCATGCTGTCTCAAAGGGTAAGAGACCCTTCTTTTTTACAGCTGCATAGTATTTCATTGTGTAAATATACCACTGATTTTTTATTTACTCATCCACTGATGGGCACTTGGGATGTTTCCAGATCTTGGCTATTGTAAATAACACTGCTATGAACATGTTCTTTTATATAAATTTATTATTATTTTTTCTACAAATGTATGTTGTACACTTATTATGTCTTGATTGCATGAGATATCTCCATAAACCAAGCAAAGCTCTATGCCCTGGTGGAACTTAGATTCTTATGGACGGTAAAACATCAATAATAGAAACCTATAAATTATGTTAGAAAGTCATAAATTCTATGAGGAAGAGTAGAATAGAAAAGGGACATTGAGAAAAGGATGCAGAATTCCATAAAGGTTATTATTGTAGCCCACAACAGAAGGTGATAACAAAGCAGAACCTTGATCCAGTGAAAGTGTTCCTTGCTTTATTGAGAAAAGTATTATGAGCAGAGGTAATAGCTACAGTAAATGCTCCCTTGTCTGGCCTGTTTGAGGAGTAATCAACGAAGCCAATGTGAACAGTAAAAGGGCAAGAATGTCATTAGAAAAAGATGAGTCAGAGTGATAGCAGGGGACCATATCATGTCACTGTTTGATCACAGGTGAGATAGCTTCTACACAGAGTAAGATGGAGAGCATTTGCAAGGAATGATGTAATCTTTTAGCTTGGCAAGGCTAAACTGGTTGATTCTTCTACTGATCCTGAATGGCTGCACTCATGAGTCTGTAGTCAGCCCCTAGGGATGGATAGCTGGGGTGGTGGAGGTGGTGGCATTGCTCAGCTTAAATGGCTTATATGTATTGCTCATGTCCTCTAATCCTCCAGCAGTCTGTCTTGTTTGTTCTCATGTCATTCTATGGTCCCAAGAAGCAGCAGGAGGAAGGTCCAAGGCATTTTAATGCCTGGGTTCAAAACTCACAGAATTTCATTTCTACCACATTGTGTTGCTCAAGTCATATTAGTCACAATGTGAACCCAAATTCATGAGTAACTCAATCTTTTGTTGAAATGGGGTATAAACTGTTGTGACATTTGTAATCTAACATTCTGTCTCCTGACCACAACTACTTACAATCTTCCCACAAGAAAAATATGCTCACCCTTATATTAACGTCTGGAAAATCGTATGCAGCTAGTGCACCAGGCTTCAAATCTAGAACCTTGTGATCTAAAATTGAATTCGCATGCAGTTTGGGCTCCTTTTAATCCAGAAATATATTAACTTGAAAATTATTTCTGACGTGGCTCAGTGCTTGAGCATCGACTCAGGAACTAAGAGGTTGCTGGTTCGATTCCTGGTCAGGGCACATGCCCAGGTTGTGAGCTCAATCCCCAGTAGGGGTGTGTGCAGCAGGCAGCCGATTGATGATGTTCCTCTTTCACCAATGTTCCTATCTCTCTCCAGCTCTCTGTAAAAACCAATAAAAACATATTCAAAAAATTATCTGCACATGTAAGAGTGAGAGTTTAATGTGCTAGAATAATGTTCATGGAAAACATTAAGAACTGAAAAGAAGCAGTTGGTTACTAAATCAAAAGGTCATGAAAGAAGTTACATAAAGAGTTATGGTAAGGTGTTGATCACAAAAATGACACAGAGTTGTGTTTAAGAAGATTATTATGGTTACAGAGCAAAAATTCAGGCAGATTTGCAAGGCAAGAGACAGAAAAATTATTAAGAAGGCTTTTATAATAATTAACCTAAATTAAAGTTTAGATAATCAACCTTAAATAAGAAACTGGTAATGAGAATGGAGTACAAATGAATATAATCAAAGACTCAAAGGCATGTTAGGAGGAAGACTGACATGAATTGGTGATTGATTGAACATTGTAGATGATGTTGAATATGCAGACTTTTCTTTTTCAGATTTTTAATTTTCATCAAATTAGAAGTATTGTTCACTGAGATAGGAATACATGACAAGGAATCTTTTGGGGGAAGAGTGCACATTTAATATTGGATATGTTGAGCTTTTAGATATCTGGAAGTGACTTAGGAAGATGTGTCTAAGACATAATCAGATATCTTATTCAGTAAAGGTATTCAGAGCTATAACAAAACTGTAACCATATCTCCAGTTTAGAGATGTCACCTGAAGCCAGAGATCTGGTGAATGTAATGGCAGAATGTGGAAAGAGAGAAAAAAAAATTAACAAACTTTGAAGCCTGATGATATTTTTTAAGGGTTGGAAAAGGAAAGAGGAACGATAACGGTGGCTATAAAGAAGCAACTGTAATTGTTGAAGTTAACTACAACATGCAGACCTTGTCATAGATCACACAATTGGTATATGGGGGTATAATTGAAATACAGGCTTGTTTGCCTACAAGACCAATTCTCTTTACAAACCACCATGTGGACATTTGTGAGTCCTCTTTAGAGAACAAGAATATAGACAAAAACTGTCCTACTATTTGTATACTCGAGAGAGCTTATATCTTCATCTGCACTCATAAGCATTTTCAATCCTGGGGAAAATAGTGTAGGGCACTATTCTTGCTCAAGAACATATAAAGAGAATTCAACTGCTAAAAATCACTTATATATAAAAGACTTGAGGCACATTGCACGAATTCAGTCCTGACTGGAGCCGATAGGGTCTGGCTGGCCAGTGGGAGGGACTGTGGGAGGTTAGCCAACCACAGGAGGTTGGCTGTGGGAGCGCACTGATCACCAGGAGGCAGCTCCTGCATTGAGCGTCTGCCCCCTGGTGTTCAGTATGTGTCATAGCTACTGGCCTGTCATCCAGTCACTTAGCTTTTATATATAGACTACTAGCCCGGTGCACGAAAATTGTGCATGGGGCTACTCAACCCGGCCTGTACCCTTTCCAATCCAGGACCCCTCAGTGGATGTCCAACTGCCAGTTTAGGCCTGATACCACAGGGATTGGGCCTACATCAGCAGTCGGGCATCCCTCTTGCAATCCGGGACTGCTGGCTCCTAACCACTCGCCTGCCTGCCTGCCTGATCACCCCTAACCACTCTGCCTGCCTGCCTGATGTCCCTAACTGCTCTCCTGCCTGCATGATCACCCCTAACTGCCTCTGTCTGCCTGCCTGATCACCCCTAACTGCTCCCCTGCCAGCCTGATCTCCCCTAACCACCTCTGCCTGCCTGCCTGATCACTCCTAACTA
>NW_005371219.1:11890315-11922240 GCF_000412655.1 Myotis brandtii | reverse complement strand
GTCCCTCAGCCCGGCCTGCACCCTCTCGCAGTCCAGGAGCCCTCAGGGGATGTCTGACTGATGGCTTCAGCCCACTCCCTGTGGAGGGAGGGCCAAAGCCATCAGTAGGACATCCTTCACGCTCCCATGGAGGCAGGAGAGGCTCCCACCACCGCCTCTGCACTTGCCAGCCATGAGCCCGGCTTCTGGCTGAGCCGCGCTCCCTCTGTGGGAGTGCACTGAACACCAGGGGGCAGCTCCTGCATTGAGCGTTTGCCCAACGGTGGTCAGTGCGCATAATAGCAACCGTTCGGTCGATTTGCATATTAGCCTTTTATTATATAGGATTATTAATATTACTAGAGGCCAGGTGCACGAAGTCTGTGCATTCGGGGGGAGGGGTCCCTCAGCTTAGCCTGTGCCCTCTTGCAGTCCAGGAGCCCTCAGGGGATGTCTGATGGCTTAGGCCCGCTCACCTTAGCATTGTTGCGAGGCAGGAGAGGCTCCGCCAGCACCACTGCACTCATCAGCCATGAGACTGGCTTCTGGCTGAGTGGCACTCCCCTTGTGGGAGCACACTAAACCACCATGAGGCAGCTCCTGTGTGGAGCATGATTGGACCGAAACTGGCTCTCCAACATCCCCTGAGGGGGTCCCAGATTGCAAGAGGGTGCAGGCCTGGCTGAGGGACCCCACTGGTGCACGATCAGGGCCTGGGAGGTTGGCCAGCCGGGGGGGACCGTGGGAGGGCTCCAAGGTATGTCCAGCCATCTCGTTCAGTCCCGATTAGCTGGACCTAGCAGCAAGCTAACCTACCAGTTGAGCATCTGCCTCCTGGTGGTCAGTGCACATCATAGCGACTGGTTGACTGTCTGCCCCCTGGTGATCAGTGCACGTCATAGCGACTGGTCAATCAGTTGACTGTCTGCTCCCTGGTGGTCAGAGCACGTCATAGAAAGCAGTTGAGTGGCCTTAGCATATCATTAGCATATTACGTTTTGATTGGTTGAATGGACGACCAGATAGCTGGACACTTAGCATATTAGGCTTTTATTATATAGGATTATTACTAACAGTCCAACAACCTAAACAGTTAATATTTGTAATTAGTATTATTTATTAATGGAATAGTGTCGAACTGTGCCTTCCCCTCTCCCATACCCCTGTAGCATAGGTAAAGTATGCATTTTGTAGTCTTTAATGAGCTTATTTTCAGGAGCCTGGTACATATCCACTGTGGTCACCTTTTACATTTGAATAAACACCATAATTTTCTTAATGTGGATGTGTTAAAACAATCTTGGTTCTTTAACAAAACCAAAAACTACTGATTTTCATGTTTTTGGGAGGGATCAAGATTATATAATGGTCAATGATGTGCATTTTTTGGATTTAATGTAAAAGGTTTGATTGGTGTTCATCTCAAAGACTCTATTTCTCCAAATTTAGTCTATAGACCCAGGGTTTAGTGTGGTCTTCTGCAACCTGACCAGAGATGCTAACTTACCAAAGAGATTTCTACACCCAACTGTAAATTGAAACATTTAAAGAATTTTAAATACCCTTGCCAAAGTGTTATCCCTAGAAATCTGGATTAACTGCTCTATGGTTGTGTGTGTGCATCCGTATATTTTTCAAAAATTATTTAGGTGATCTTAAGGGATAAGCAGAATGAAGCATCAACATCTTACCTGATCCACAGTAAGTTTAGATGACATTACTCTCTTTATGTTTAAATATAAATATTTGCTAGTAAGTTATATAAAACACATTTCATGTTAACCCTGTAAATTTAATAACAAAATAATTTGGTTTCTCTAGACAAGGCCTATTAAAAATGTCTTTAACAACTGTAGGATAGTAAAATTATATCAATCCAGGGATACTTTGGAAGAAGTAACCCTTCAAAGATATTTTACATAATGTCTTTAATGTCGCTAGGCTATAATCCCTTTTGTGAAATTTAAAGATCTAAACATTGTCACACTTGCCAGGTAGCTCAGTTGCTTAGAGCTTTGTCCCAATATACCAAGGTTGTGGGGCTGATCCCCAGTCAAGTCAAATACAAGAATCAACCAATGAATGCATCAATGGGTGCAATAGCAAGTTGCTGTTTTTATCTCTTTCTTTCCCTTTCTCTTCCTCTAAAATCAATAATTTTTTTAAAAATATATTTTTATTGATTTCAGAGAGGAAGGGAGAAGGAGAGAGAGATAGAAACATCAATGATGAGAGAGAATCATCGATTGGCTGCCTCCTGCATACCCCCTACTGGGGATCGAGCCCACAACCCGGGCATGTGCCCTTGACCGGAATCGAACCCAGGACCCTTCAGTCCGCAGACCAACGATCCATCCACCGAGCCAAACCGAGTTGGGCAATAATTTTTTTAATAGAATTTTTACTCAAGGTGAAACATTTAAAAAATAAAAATATCTAAACATCGACTGAGAGGAGAAGTGAGACATGCCACCTTCAGTAAGTACTCAAATTCACCAAATATTTTAGGTCTTAGTGAATCAAAATATCTGTTAGTGTTTTAACTATCATTTTTATTAACTTCAAACTAACTTGAACTGCATGGGAGATATAAAACCCATTAGTCAGCCTGTCTGAAAGTACTTTAAGGCAAAGACTTACAGTTAAAGCTGCCACAATTTGCTTACCACATGTGTTTAAGAAAGAAGGAATATTTCCTAGCAAGTTTCTATATTCTTTGTGCAGTCTTTACAGATTCACAAGAAACAGATATTAGACAAGGGCAAATGGACCTTCCAAACACAAAGTTTAATTGTGTAAAAAATCTAATCTATTTTTATGACATATACTATAAAAGTTAGAGAAACAAAACTTCTCTCAAGACCTCTTAACTTGATTGGGATATAGGTAGAGTTCTTGGGTTTTTCATACCACTTTGTCTACATGACACTATCAGTGAACTAGAATACAAGAGACGTGAGGTCAAGGATGACAGTTATTTTATTATTTTGTCTCAATGGGACTTGTTCCATAACAAATTCGTGATACCTACTTAATCAGAAAGTGGGCAGAATAACACTTCATAGGATTCACTATATTAGTAACAAAAGAGATGAATTAATGCTTAAAATGTAGTATTTGCTGTTATTTTTTATATGCAGATGGGTCAGAAACATTAAATAAAATTAGTTGACTTACTTCAGTAGAAAATAATGACAAATGACAAAAATCAACAAATAATTAAACATTGAATCAACCTGACACAAGACCTTTACAATCTTGCCAAATTCTATTTGGATAAACTGAATGTTTACAACAAGTCTAATGATTTCATCAGTCTTAATTATAATTGTGGTTTAGTAAAAGACTCACATCTACTAAAAGTAATGAAGAATGTGTCAAATGTTTGAAGAGAAACAATTAACTGTTGGCCAAATGGTTATTGTTTTGCAAATAATCAGAAACTGGGGGAAATGATGGTAATTGCAAGAGAAAATCTATTGTCTGTGAAATGCCACAGCAATTCCCTTACACAGCAGCTCAGTGTGATGAATTCTTAGATTTATCCCCTACATCTGCCTCTTCCCATGAAATTTTCTGCAACTGTTTTTTTTACTGAAAATATATTTTTTTAAATTTCAAAATAACAAATTTGAAAAAGGAAACTATTATATAAATATTCATGTCCAGTGTTAAAAATGTATGTAATAATTTGAGCAAATATGATTAAAAGGAAATTTCTGTTTTTGAAAACAAGTTTCTTATATTAGTAAAAGATATATAATGTTAAGCTTTAACATTAAGAAATTAGATAAACTGACAGACCTTTTGAATATTAACCATGAATTGATAGTCTTTAAAATGTAATGCAAGCATATAATATTTATCTGGATATATAAGTGATTTAACCTCTTTGGGTCTATAATACTTTGTTTCTCACACTAATTAGCACTTCCAGTAAAGATTTTCATCCTTTGAGATGGGGTATACATTTAACATTTTAAATATACAAACTATTCCATTATGTTAACGTTGTATACTTTGTGCAGAAATTATATTTTTGTTGGACATTTAATTCATTTCTGACTTTTTTATAGTGGTACTGAGACCATAAACACTAAACTTAATTTACTTTAAAATGTCTTCTTGAGGAATACTTTTCTGGGAGAATATTCCTAATGGGAAAATACAGTTTTAATGTATACAGATAGTTTTGTTGGTTCACTTTTTTAATTGTGAAATTTAACTCTAGAAAGAACAGATTTTAAGTATCATAAGAGACATATAAATAGCATGAACCCGAAAAGCCAATAAGTGGTATTTACATTTTATTTTGTTTAGGCAGCTTAAGGGGAATATAATTGTATCTTAAAAATTTTTTAATATGCATCTCTTTAATTGCCACTGAGACTATACATTTCTCTATAAAATGCCATGCTGCCCATTATTGTTTATGTGATCAATGAAATAAATTCTGGGTACTAAATGCAGATTCAGATTGCTACATGGGTTTGATTCTAATTTTATTCCTTGATGCTTATATATAATGGGTATTTATTGATTTTATCAGTTAATAAATCTAGAAGACTTTTATTTCACACATCTCAATTACCTCCAAAATCCTCATTGCAAGTAAAGTATAAAAATAAACGTTTACCCATGTAAGAGTGCTAGAAAACAAGAAAGCCTTCAACAAGCAGATATCTTTGAGCAATTTCCATAATAGTATATGGTAGAGGTAGGGTTAAAAACTGTGAATGTCACCCTGGCCAGTGTGGCTCAGATGGTTTAGCATTGACCCATGCACCAAGAGGTCGAGAGGTCACTAGTCTGCTTCCAGGTCAGAGCACATGCCCAGGTTGCAGGCTGGATCCCCAGTAGGGGATGTGCAGGAGACAGCTGGTTGATGTTTCTCTCTCTCTTCCTCTCTCTCTAAAAATCAGTAAAAATTAAAAAAAAAAACAACACTATGAATGTCTCCTGTCTCAATGCAAGCAAACAAATAAGTCTATACTCACAACAAATTGTATTTCCCAGTAGCTACTCAAAACACAGAGCATTAGTCCAGAAAATATGGATTCCTCAGAACTTAAAAGGCAGGGAATAAAACTACTGGCTTAAAAATTGTGCCTGTTACAGAATAAGCATGAGGTGAACGAACTACTGCTATTCTGTTATCAGAGATAAAATGCAAAATTAAAAACTGTATGTTCTAATTGTTTCCAGAAAACAGATAACAGGCAGAAGCAAACTGTTCTTTGAGAAAAAAGAAACACATACGTGAATCCTGTAATTTCCCCAGCTTTAGGTTTGAAGACACATTCTGAACTGTGGTGGAGGGCAGGAAAACCTTGTTAGAGCCTGGAAATCTCATTGAGTGGAGGCAATGGAGACAGGAGCTCAAGGAGTTGAGTATACTCGATTTTTATGGCAGAGAACAAGAGAGAGGATGCTGCATAGAAAGAGTAGGGCAGAAACCTGCACAGGATTTCTGCTGATTCTGTTAATGAACAGTGAGCTGAACATATATAAAGTGATACTCCATGAAGCTGAGCAAAGTACAATTGAGGAGTTGTAAGATGAACAAATAGAAGAACTCATCCAGAACTGGAGCATTTTCAACTTCTTTCAACAACCACATAGAATAATTTGGGACAATTTGGAAATCAGAGATCACACAAGGGACACACAGTGTGGCTAATTATAAAACTAGACCTGCTCAAACAAAACTTAACAAAAGAAAGCCATCAGGTAATCAACAACAGCCTGAAAGGAGGGAAAAATTAAAAATTCTTTGAAGAAGAAAAATAAAATTTAACACTGAATAAGTTAAAACTCATAATGTCCAGATGTCAAATTATACTAGACTAGAGGCTCAGCGCGCAATTGAAATCGCGCGAGGAGGTGCCCTGCCTCCCGGGGCGCCGGGCGCAGAGGTGCTCCATGCACCTCCTGGTGACCAGTTGTGGTCCTGATGCCATTCATGCCTTTTCCCTTCCTTCCCCGCTGCCCGGAGCTAACGTGCATGAGATCGCCTGAACAAAACTGGGGCCCCGTATTGCGTGGAGATTGTGCTCCACAGGAACCTGCCTGCCGTTTGCTGAGGGTTTATCATCCCTTCTGGCTGTTTCCTTGGAAACCACAAACTCAACATAGCAGTGGAATGCTGCATCCCCTTATCTGAAACCCTGCTTCTCTGGTGCTGCGAATGGCCAGGACCCGCCCCTGTTTTCGCCACCGCGCGGCTGGGGCAGGCCCCCCTGTCTCTGTCTCCATCTCCGCTCTGGGTCTCACCTACTTGTGCAACCTCCTCCTGTCCCATCGCAACGCGTTACATGTCCCGGCCTAATTTGCATATTACCTCTTGATAGATAGATAGATAGATAGATAGATAGATAGATAGATAGATAGATAGATATGCAAAGAAGCAGGAGATGTATTAGAAATAATTAAAAGAAAAATCAGTAAGGAGAAAAAGACCGTATCTTCTCCTTCTTGTAATTAAATTATCCATATATTTGCCCATGTTATATCAACTACCACATTCTTGAATGAAAGCACTATTGCATGTGCTTGGGAATAGGACAACATAAGGGAAGACAGTTGTTGATAATCCATGTATTCCCTGGATATCTAGGCTTTGTTTTCTCTCCTGAGGTTTCTAATTAACAAATTATACCAGGATATACTCCATCCAGTGAGGCTATTTCCAATACTAATGGCTCTGTCCCCAAATTTAGTTGTTTCCTGTAACGTGACAAACGTTATTGTCTGTTCCACTTCCCTTCAAATTCTCTAAAGTGCATTTAGTTTTTCTGTTTTTGAAATGTTTTCCTTCACTTCTGTGTATTTTAGAGGAGACTTCAGGATTCCAATGATGTAGCTTAACCACTCTAGAAAATGTTGGGAGGCATTAGAAATGGTCAGATTTCTAGTCCTGATACTGGTTTCAAGTAGGCTTCCTGTTTTCAAGTCATGACATAAAATTAGAGTCATTTTATTTTATTTGTTATTTGAAATATTTTCCAACCATTTCTCTTTAGATTTTTTTAGGGGAGAAAGTTATTGAGATTCAGGTATATTTTGTCAAATTTTCCATGAAATCCAGACTACTGGTATTATTTTAAAACTTCTAGTATTATTCTAATATGTCTAAAAAGCTTATGTCACTTTTGTAATTCAAAAATTGAACTAGAAAGGAAAACATATTTATACTTACAAGTTTTTGCACATATAAGGATATAAGGAAAACCACCCAGTGAACAATGGATTTTTAAAGAAATAAACAGAAAATTTACTAGAAAATATAAATGGGCAATTATATGTTAATATGTTCATCATCATTTGTTATAAAAACATTAAAATCAGTTATTAAGTTTTATTGTCAGAATGGGTATCATCAACAAATTAACAAATGACAAGTGCTGGAGAGGATGGGGAGAAAAAGGAACCCTCTTGCCCTACTGGTGGGAATGCAGACTGGTGCAGCCACTGTGGAGAACAGTATGGAGTTTCCTCAAAAAACTAAAAATGGAACTCCTATTTGACCCAGTGATCCCACTTCTAGGATTATATCCCAAGAAACTAGAAACACCAATCAGAAAGGATATATGCACCCCCATGTTCATAACCGCACAATTCACCATAGCTAAGATTTGGAAACAGCCTAAGTGCCCATCAGCAAATGAGTGGATTAAAAAACTGTGGTACATCTACACAATGGAATACTATGCTGTAGTAAAAAGGAAGGAATTCTCACCATTTGCAACAGCATGGATGGAACTGGAGAGCATGTCTGTGTATTTCTCTAATTTTCAAGAACTTTGCATTAAAATCATATTACTTGTGAAGTAGAAAATATTAATTATTTGAAAATTTGTTCAATAATCAGAAAAAAAATCTAAGAATAGCTACTGTGTATGGTGGAAGAAATATAACCAAAAGAGAAAATACAGTTAAACCTACTGGGAAGTTATGTACACATTGCAAGCATGCTATTGTGAAAAATTGCAAAATCAGTGAAGACAAGGAAAGAGAAAGTTTCAAATAGAAGCTAACAGTCAACAGTGAAATAATGTGCAGAAAAGTTAAGAAAGCAGAGCGCTGAGATGCGTCCATTAATTTCTGAAGCTGTCTTTTTTAAATGCTGAACGCAGCTTTAATACAATGGTAGCATCATTAGAGGCTTTAGTTCTGTCAGAGAATGTATTTCCTGTTTCCTTTAAAGGGTTATTTATCCAAGGCCATGTGACTTAGATCACCTCCAATGGGAGGCATATATTTCCCCAACCCATCAATGCAGAGCTTCACCACACAATTTACTTTGGGCAATGAAACGTGAGTAGAAAAGAAGCAGATGCTTTAAAAGCCATTTATGTTTCTATCATCTCTCTTGCTCTCTCCCTTTCCTAAGAAAATAGGATGTACCAATGTGAGAATGTTTCTTAAGATTGTATCTTGAAAAAAGGAATGATAATATCAACCTTAAGCATGGAGTAGGAGCCCACTGCTAACTGTGCACCTTAAGAAGCTAAAAGAGAACAAATTACATCAGAGGCAAAAAGAGGTATGCATTAAGGATAAAACAAAAATAAGTCATGGGCAAACAACAAAAAATCAGTTGAATAAAAATATCTTACTTTGAGTGGATTTATATAATTTAGTTATAAATCTTATATACTAGTATACATATTATTAAAAAAAGAAATGCATTAACAATATCAGAAATGAAGGAGACCTCACTATGGCGTCTATGTAGGTATTTTTCAGTGTTAGGAGAACCAGAGAAACCTGTGTGAGTCCTTGGGGAATTAAAGTAGAAGTAAGAGAATGCTGTGATTCAGAAGCAGGACCTAAATGAAAAAAGGCAAAGGAAGACAAGCTGACAGAGTCTTCCCACTGTATTTGGGGCTATCTCAAATCCCTCACCCAAGATCTGAACTCAAAATTACATTCATAGGTATATCTTTGGATCACCATTAGAAAATCCTATTCAATCATTAATGAACAAATACAAAATCTCAGTGAACTATGCTGAAATGTTCGGCAAAGAAAAGTCTTTGATGCAAAGAAAAAAAAATTATCTGTTCTGATTTTCATTCTATTTGAGCCCAGCTTCACTCATACTCCTATTTGAGTAAGACATAAATAGAATGAAATGTGTCAGGGAAGAAGAGCTGACATTTTTGTTTTTATAGTGAACAGTGGTCGGGTGCAAGCACTGGATAAAAACATGACAATATAGCCCCTTGTGGAAATTTAGCAAGACAAAGACAAGTAGCTCCTAAGTGATGCATTCATTTTGCCAGTATGCACACCCAGGGAAGCAGCCTTTCCCACTTCATTAGTTAGACCATTTAAAGCCTTTTGTTTCCAGATAGATGAGGTTCTCTAGATCAAAATTTGGAAAACCCGCAGAGAGCCAGTTTCCTTATCTTCCTAGTTCTAAATGAGCACCATGAGGAATTTGGGAAGAATGAGGAAATCAAAGCGAATATGTAGTAACAACACAGGTAAGACTGTGCTGTTACATAATCCCAATGTTAAAGCTGTATCTTGATGTAGGACCCTGTACAGCTGAGAAAGCCAATTTTTAAGTAGAGCGTGTGAAAGTCACATATAATTTCACCTGAATAAAGATTTCATAAAACAAGCATTTAAAATGAGCAGCTATGATCTGCTAGTAATTACATTATCTAACATCACTGTTTACAAAACTTGCACATTTTTTAAATTTTTTCTAATCTTAACAAAACTTACTCAACTGAAAGAAATGAAAAATCATACTATAAAACTAATAACACTGCATAAAATTTTGAACAGTATGAATATAATGTGTATTGCTATTTATCAATTTCTTCTGACTACAATGATTTTACTCTGAGTCAAGTTTTAATTCTAGTGTTTCATTGTCCACCAGAAAACAAATTTACATTTTTTAAGAACCCAAAAAATAAATGTATTCAGTTTTATATAAAATTTGAGCAAAATTGCAAATTACCACAAAGACAATAATAACCAGTAAAAACAAGAACACCATAGCAGAGCTTCTTCTACATTAATAAATCATAACATATTGGAGGTGGCAAAATGTCCAAAGAAAACACTGCATTTCCAGAGAAGTAAGGAATGGCCATTGATAAGTCCTGGTTATTAATATTAATAGCAATTATAAGAAGAAATTTTTAGGCAAGTGACAAAAAATTGACTTGACTAAGTCAAGTTCTTGCTCTTTCTTCTCTTCCTTCTTCCTACGTGCAAATCCTACATGACTATTAGAACTACACTGGCCATTTCCAAACAGGATGGAAACTTGAGGCTATAAATCTGGATAAAGAGATGGTATAAGAAGAAAAATAAGATGCTGGGGCAATGGTGATATTATGGAACCATCAGAGTAGCCTTGATCTGATAAAATATGGAATTTTTTATAAGAAAAGAAACCTATAAGTTATTTAAGCTACTTTTGAGTAACAGAGCATGTTTCTATAATTTATAGCCAAAAATAATCCTGATATACAGTTAAGTTTGATAATTAGTTACAACTATAGAATAAATATTTTTGAATTAAAAAATTCACTCTACATAAATATTTCTTTCATTTTTATTAACTTATATTTATTGAGCACATATTAAATACCAGAATTATTTTAGATAACAGGGATTCAACAGTGCATAAAACAGAAAGTCCCTGCTCCCTTAGAACCTTCAACCTAATGACTATAAACTAAAATTAGGCAAAAATGCATAATAGGTGATGTGGCAATAAGTGTTATGGTAATAAAAAAAAGATGATGGAAGGAAAGTGACTGATAGATTGGAGACATACTGCTATTTTAGGTCAGGTTTCTTAACAAGGTGATAATTGAGCAGAGACTTAAGCTAGGAGACTACATCGATATATACATGGTGAAAATGATCTAGATAGTGAGAACAGTGAGAGCAAAAACCCTGGGCCCACGGCACACTTCAGAACTCAAAGAACAACAAGAAGTCTAGGTAAGAGAGATAGTTGAGTAGTATTATAGTTATATTCTTAGATGAGCTCCTCTCCACCTTTAATACACATATGAACCACCTGGAATTCTGTATTTTAAACCTGCCCCTCTGAGATGACACTGATAATGACTGACCAGACCAGCCAGGTCTCAGGTGTAATTACTGGCTCCACTCTGCCCTTCCTCTATTCAGTCTTTGCAATGTAACTTTGCAGTTCCTTTCGCTAATAGAATGGAGTCTGTATATCTGCTACTTCATTTTAGATATGGCCGTATGAATTTAATTTGGCTAATAAAATGATGCAGAAATAACGGTGTGTTCACTCTGAGCCTAGGCCTTAAGGGTTTTGAAATGTTTTTGTTTCCCGTTAATTATGCTATTGCTATTTGATGATGTCACAGAATTTACCAGGCGACTGAAAAATATATGGGAGTAAATGGAGACACAGGAAAAGCCCATTTATTTTCATATGTTTCGCATGTACTAGTACAATGACTCAGGGGAGACTGTTTCTCTCCAAATCCTGAGCAAACCAATATGGAGGAAGCTCTCCCTTTATACACTTTTGGCTTCTTTGTCCCCCAAATATGGATGGAACTTCCAGACCTTTCGCGGTCTTTACTGGGATGGGGGCCGTGAGACTACACCTAAAGGCCTGGCCTGGCACCAGCACTTATAACCCCCTCTGGGGGTTGTGTATTGTTCATGGTTTATGGCCTCTGTAAAATGGGAGTATTTAGGGTAAACAAGTCTTGCAAGACTAGATAATTAAGGAAGGGGCAGTGACTAGACTATAGGCCAGTGATAGCGAACCTTTTGAGCTCGGCGTGTCAGCATTTTGAAAAACCCTAACTTAACTCTGGTGCCGTGTCACATATAGAAATTTTTTGATATTTGCAACCATAGTAAAACAAAGACTTATATTTTTGATATTTATTTTATATATTTAAATGCCATTTAACAAAGAAAAATCAACCAAAAAAATGAGTTCGCCTGTCACCTCTGACACACGTGTCATAGGTTCGCCATCACTGCTATAGGCTAACAGGAATGTGCATTCAGGCTGCTAGCACAAAGTCAGATTTCTAGCTCCCAATAATGTCTTATTTTCCCCATCAATGAGAGACACACAGAACCCAGCCCAGCCTAGAATGCTGACCTCCAACTAACCTACCTACATTGGTTTAAAAAATATCCTGGTTAAAATCAGCAGAGCTGCCCAGACCAGGATAGAATAACTTAGTCTATCAGCAACAGATTCAGAGTCACATAAGTCATAATAATAAGTAATTCAGTATTAAGCCAATGGATTTTCTGAAGCAATAGCTTATCCATGCAATACATACATTTTTGGCCAGTGGGAAAAATGTAAATATACATTTAAATGATATTGCCATGAGAAATTATAAACATTCAATCACTATTTTTGAAGGCTACTGGTTGTATAAGGTATATGTATGATCACTCAGAAGTATGAATTATGATCAACTAAGTATTATCTAATCATAAGAATTATTTTTATTGCTCCTCTTTAGAAACAAGATCCTTATTAAATCTTAGTTACATAGGCCATGACTTCCATCATATTTATAAAATATAAAGTACTTACTTGTTTTGTACAAGAAAGATACTGATGGTTTTTTTTAATAGAAAATAATAGTTGAATAAGCTGAATTTTTATGGGCTATAAAAGCAAAAGATAATGCCAATTTAGGACTACTTGTCTGTAGCAATAAATTAGTTGACATTCCTATCTTGATCTTTGTGTAGTGCCCTACAGTTATTTAGCCAATCTATACTAATAATAGAAAACTATGCAAATTGACTGGGATGCCATCACATAAGGACCGTTCAGCAGGCTGGGTCCCGACCCCCTGCTCAGGCAGCTGCAAGGCCCAGGGTAGGTAGGATAGGATATGATAGGAGGAGATAGGAAAGGATAGGGAGAGGAAGGCAGGCCTACATGCAGACAGGTCGAAAGGAGAAACAGAAATACAGAAAGGGAACAAGAAAAAGATGCAGGAATGGAAAAGGGAAGGAAATGCGGGGCTGCACGTGGGGGGGCACGACTGCAGGGGGTCAGAGCAGCTGCGCTTGGCAAGGGGCGTGGTGCAGGCGGCACAGAGCGGGGAGCCCCGCCCAGACACGGAAGGATGGTGGTGGCCCCCAGTGCAGGCCATTGGGATGGAGGGGTGGACGGTCTGAGGCCTTCCAGGTGGAGGCATTCCTGCTCCACAGCAGCAGCACCTGGGCCACATGGGCCTCAGCCACCCTTGCTGGCCAGGCACCCCATGCTGGCAGGGGAGGCGCAGCTTAGCTGGGGCAGAGTCAGACACTAAGGATGGTACCATTTTTGTCCCCAAGGACTGGATCCCAAAGACACTGGCCAGGGTTAGGTTGGTGGCGCATTAAGTATACTTTGTTGACAAGAAGTTGGGGTGTCCCAGGCAGGGAATGGGAGGAGAATGGTGACAGGGAGGCTGGGGAAGTGGGGGTGTGGCAAAGGCCTGGCTGGGGCTGGGCTCTAGACTGGGGGTTAATGCCCCCCAAAGGGAGGTTTTAATATCAAAGTGTGCTCAGGTGGGGCTGGAAGCAGGTCCCAGAGAGGAAAGGGGAAGGTTTAAAAGAGAAACCAGTGAACATGGCGGGGGGCGGGGAGGGGGGGTAATAATAGGGAAGGAGGGAGGGAGGCAGGGCTCAGGCTCAAAAGGGAAAGGTGAATGGGGGGGAGGGAGACGGACACAGGGAATGAAGAGAGAGAAGGGAGGAGAGAGGGAGGGAGAGGTGCTGCGGGAGGTTCAAAGAAAGGGGGGGAAAGAAAGCAGGAAAGAGAAGGATGCTAAAATGGGGCGAGGCCAGGAAACTAGTTAAATATAAAGAAGAAACAGAATGTGAGATTGAGGGGAGTTTAAAAAGGAAGAGTTAGTAAGAAAATTAAGTACAGGGTGATTTTTTAAAAATGTAGTTGGACATCCCCTGAGAGCTCTCAGACTGTGAAAGGGCACAGTCTTGAACGATTAAAAAGTGGTATTGAATGGGATTATAGGTGTCTGTATAAACAGGAATATATATGTGTTATATGTTTACATATCTATATCTCCTCCCTCATGTTCTCTGAAAAACCCTGGAGATATATACAATCCAGTGGCAACAGATGCGGTTAATCTGAGACATTTGCCACATACAGGAACAAGGGATCCTTAAAGATGTCTGATTCCAAATTGAGGCAAAGAAAATATTATATGACCCTAGAATATCTTCTCATATTACAGAATTAAAAATAGCATAAAGAATAAAGGAGCATAACTAAAGGACACAGAAACCACAGTTAAGGGACTCCCACTGGCCAAAACTTAGAAAATTTGAGCATCAAAATAAATAAGACAGCAATAAAATATTTATAGAATCAAATACAAATCTTTCTTTACTTATTTAAATTTAGTGTCTGCCAGCTGTCTCTAATGCATAATTACTATTTCCCTTTGAAACAATAAATAATTTGAAGGGAGGATATTATCCATTCATTTATTTATCCTTATTCCTAAATGTATTTTAATGATGAGAAACAATGAGAAGTATGCAGTATTTTATTCCATGAAAGTTATTTTATTCTTTTTATTGTTTTGATGCAAAAAAATTCTCAGATTTGGCCAGATAGATCACATTCAATGTGCATTATTCTGATGTGGAATT
Source organism: Myotis brandtii (assembly GCF_000412655.1). Classification (NCBI taxonomy): domain Eukaryota; kingdom Metazoa; phylum Chordata; class Mammalia; order Chiroptera; family Vespertilionidae; genus Myotis; species Myotis brandtii. The sequence goes on along the minus strand of NW_005371219.1, from coordinate 11,907,591 downwards.
AATGCAGGAAATTGATGTATGCAATTGCAGTGTGTGTGTGTGTGTGTGTGTGTGTGTGTGTGTGTTTGTGTGTATGTGTAAATTTAAATATACAATTAGAAAAAGAGATCATGCTGTAGGAACATATGAAAAAAAAATATTTAGCAATATGGAGGATATAACAAAGCATTTCACATGTATACCAGAATACCAGAAGGAAAAAGAAATGGAAGAAAAGAACAGGCAACATTTATTAAGGTGATTTTTCCAAAACTGAGGGGGCAAACAAGAATCCAACAATCCAGGGATATAGCATAAATAATGTTGATAATAAAAAAAGGAAACCAAAGCATAAGTCCATCGTAGTGTAACTAGTAATGCTGGAGACAAAGGGAGTATTTAGAGAGAAGTTTGATAGAGAGGACAGATCACATACAACCACAGATATAATGACCACAAAAATATAATGGAAGCAGAAAATAATACCTGAAAATATGAAGAAGAAAATTAATCAACATAGAACTGTGTACTATGAAAATAATTAAAAACTGAGGAAGAGATAAAAGCACTTAAACAAAGAAAATTATTAGTTTAGAAAGCAAAGCTATGGGACTCTGCAAGCCAGTATGATAGTAGGAAGTCATTTTTGAAACAACCTTAGCTTTGAAAATAGAATAGATCATAAAAGAGACCATATTGTGAGAGTTCTCGCTAACAGCCAGTGGGGAAATCATTGAGCTCTGAATCTTAAAAAGCTACCCTGGTCAATCTCTGCACTGTACACAGAAATATCTAGTTATTGGTCCACAGGAGCTAATTTCCAGAATTCATAAGAAAATAATATGAACTAAACTATACAAAGTAATTTAAAAAACAAAATATATTACATACAGTCCAGCCATCAAAAAAAAGGCATACCAGGAAAATGTGGTCATCATGTAGATAAAATTTGTAACCACATATCTCAATATAATTAAAGGAAATCAACTGAAAAATAAACTTACAAAGAATAATGAAAATCATACATAGTTCAGCTCAGAAATGAGATGGTCAGAAAATCAAAGAAGGTAAAAAGAGAACAAATAAAACTCCATAAAAAAGTTTTAAAATAAAAATACACATACACACACACACACACACTCCTATATAATAAAAGGGTAATATGCAAATTGACCCTAATAGTGGAATGACTAGGAACAACCAGTACCTATGATGCGCACTGACCACCAGGGGCCAGACGCTCAATGCAGGAGCTGCACCCTGGTGGTCAGTGTGCTCCCACAGGGGGAGCTCCGCTCAGTCACAAGCCGGGCTGACAGCAGCACAGTGGCGGTGGTGGGATGTCCACAGTGCTAAGGATGTCCGATTGTGGCTTAGGCCTGCTCCCCCCAGGCTGCCAGAGGGATGTCTGACTGCCAGCTTAGGCCCAATCGCCCAGGGAGCAAGCCTAAGCTGGCAGGTGGACATCCCCCAAGGGCTCCTGGGCTGCCAGAGGGTGCAGGCCGAGCTGAGGGACTCCCCGAGTGCATGAATTTTCATGCACCAGGCCTCTAGTATACATATAAAGGATAACAAGTATTATTATAGGGGCTAGAAAGGAGAAAGGTGATGAACAAGAGAATTTGAGCAATAGTATAATCATAGTTTTAGATTATAACCCATACAATAAATATGAGCCTGTATTAATATAAATTACATGATAAAATAAATGGATGACATGAATATATAATATAAATGAACAAATAAATGGGGTAGAAGAAATAGAAATATTTCATTTAATAAACACAGAAAAAGAAAAATAGAAATTTAATTTTGCAAGCTCCACAGTAATCATTAATATAGCCATATTCAAGGATGTGTGCTGCTATAGTCTGAATATTTGTATTTTCTAAAAATTCAAATGTGGAAATCCTAACACTCAATATCATAGTATTAGGTGGTGGGAACTTTGGGAAGTGCCTCAGGAATGGGATTAGTGCCTTTGTAAAAGAGATGCCACAGAGCACCCCTTCCACCATGTGAGGACACCGCCAGAAGTAAATAGTCTGAAAGCCAGAGGATGCCTTCACCAGAACCCAACCATGCTGGCACCCTGATCTTAAATTTCAAGCCTCTGAAACTCAGGGAAATAAATTTCTTTAGTATTTTGTTATAGCAACCTGAACGGCTAAAACAGGCCCTAATATCATGGAGCAGATGTCTGATGAGATACTAGATATTTGTATTGCTAAAAAGGATCTCCCCAATGTATTTATTAACTCCAAAGGGAAAAACAGTAGCTTCTCTGTAGAGAAACCTGGCAGACATTGCCTTAACCAAGTGATCAAGATTAATATCATTGATAACAAGACCATCAACATCCTGTGCCTTCAGGTATGAGACACAGAAAAGGGTACTTGGTTTCAGTGCTATTGTTGAGAAAATGTACTCTCAATCTAATCATAAGTAAGAACACATGAACAGACAATTCATGAGAAAAGAAAAGCACACGGAATGTTAACCTATGGCAAAACACTTAACGTCACTGAGAATATTGAAGATGCAAGAAATACATTTACATGTAGACCAGCAATGATAGACTAGGAATTAGGGCTGACTTGCAAACTGTAACTAAGTCAAAAATCATTACCAAGATAAGAGTAAAAACCATGGGGCCAATGTTCAGGAAAGGAAGAAAATGCAGGCAGTTAAGCCTGGCCTTTGGGGCCATGTTTCCCTCAAAGGCTCCTGCTAATCCTTCAAGAGATGACTGAGAGGCTGGGTAGCTCAGTGCAGCCTTCTACAGACACATGGAACCAGGGGAGGAAAATAAAATATTCAGGACCTGACAAGGAGGGGGAAGCTCATAAACAAACATGCTTTGAGAAGGAACTGTTCTGGGTTTACTTCCTCTCTCTCGTAGACAGAGCCAAATTAGTACACTCCTCATTGTAATGGCTTCATTCTCAGCCTCAGGTCCCTTCTCAAATTTAAAAAATGCATTCTTTGGAACCCCTCAGAAAAGAATGAGTTCTGCCCTAGCTGTTTTGGCTCAGTGGAGAGAGCCGTTGGCCTGTGGACTGAAGGGTCCCAGGTTCGATTCCAGTCAAGGGCACATGCCCGGGTTGTGGGCTCGATCCCCAGTAGGGGGCATGCAGAAGGCAGACCATCAATGATTCCCTTTCATCATTGATGTTTCTATCTCTCTCTTTTTCTCCCTTTCTCTCTGAAATCAATAAAAAAATTAAATTTTAAAAAAAGAACAAGTTCTAAGATGAGAAAATAACATGATAGAAAAGTCAAGAGGAACAGATCTAAGAGTTATCACCCATGAATTTAACCTTAAGGGTGCTAATGTGCCCAAAGAAATAGTTAAAGAATTGATAACTTTCTAGAGCACAGGAACAAATGGAAATTCTAGAACAAATAATTATAATAAATTAATAACTCAATTTGTGCTGGCAATATCTTATGTTTAGAAATGCCATAGTTATGCTCAGTGTTCCCTACTCTACCGTTGTAGGTTTTCCATTTCACTGCACCTCAGAGGCTACTTCTTGCAGATGTCACAACTGTATCCCATTGTTACTTTTGCCCATTACTACCTCTCCTGGGGAGGGGATGGGGGAGAGCCAGGTATGCATTTCCTCTGTCAATGGGTGTCATGGATATGACCTTCATAAGTGTTCCTCTCCCTTCTTACCTGTAGCTCTGGGCCTCTTGTGCATTACTATCCCTCTCCCAAGGGTAGATTTCATTTTAAAATATTCCATTGCCCCAAATGCAATGAGTTTTCATCAGTCATAATTTGAGATATTAACATAGCTCTCTAATATACTACCCGAGGGGGGGGGGGGTAACGAGTAAGGATGGAGAACTGGAAATAAAGAAACTTGGCTTAATTGAAATAGAACACTCCCAACCACAACATAATACAATGTTTTCAAATATGCATGGGACATTTACCAATACAAAAAACCCTATGCTGTATCATAAGACAGTCTCAAACAATTTCAAAGGACTGGAATCCTATAGAAAACTAGGTAAATTGCAAATGACATTATTTAGAAAGTGTCTTCAGCTGAATAGGACTCATAATCTAGAAGACATATGTATGCTAGATATTATTTATGCTCAAATAGGCATATTAATTCAAGCATATTAAGAATGTCACTTCATTATGCAAGAGAAAAAATATTCTAGATCAAACAAGATGATTTTACTCTGATATAGAACTTCCTATTTAAAAAAAAAGAAAGATTAACTCCAGCCTGTTCCTATTTAAAAGCGTGAATAAGTAGGTAGATTATTTTTTCAAATCCATATAGAATGAAGATTGAGTTTTTCAGAGAGTTATAGAGTTGCTATGGAATTGGGATCTGTTTAAGTAGCCAAAGAAAGCTCCCCATCTGAGTGTCCAAAACAAAAAACAAACCTTTATCTCTAGTTCACATGAAGCAATACCAATACATTTTAAAAATATTTTTCTTGATTTCAGAGAGGAAGGGAGAGGGACAGAGAGATAGAAACTTCAACTATGAGAGAGAATCATTGATTGGCTGCCTCCTGCACACCCCATACTGGGGATCGAGCCCACAACCCCGACATGTCCCCCTGACCAGGAATTGAACTTTGACCACCTGGTTCATAGGTCAACACTCAACCACTGAGCCACACCAGCTGGGCAATACCAATACATTCTGATAGCTATAACTGCACTTGCAAGATCATAACATTTGGCAAAGATTGCCAAAGATGTACTTGTAAATAAAAACCGTCACTTATTTGAAAATGTAACATCTAAACTTATATAACATTCTTATAAGTCAGAAATCAAAACAACCTATAAAAAACTGCGGTATTAATTTTAATGCTTGTTTGATTGAACTATCTGTCACAACAGAATTTTTTTACAGGAAATCTTAGAATATTTTTTTCTCAGGAAGAATATATTAACAGTAATGTAAAAGTCAGAAACGGCAGCAGGTGGATAGATTCTCTCCCCCTTCTCTGACCCCACCTTTAAAGCCAATATCGCTTTCTGATTTTCAGAGGATTTGCACTATGTATTGATACCCATTTTGGAAAATATACCAATTATTTTTAAACATTATTTAGGCTATGAAATCTAATGGAAAAAACAAGGGCTAAGACATTCTAACTTTAAGGGTGGGACTATAAGTAATATTAAAACTTACTCTTTTCATACTATTCAGTAAATTGTTATTATTAATAGAGTTATCAGAGTCAAATGAAGTCTAATAAAGTATTTCTAGCACATTTCTGCTAAACTTTAGGTAATAAATAAACATTTGTTTACTCACTGTTAAAATACATACTATTAAGGTAGGAGGAGTATTATTCTATGATATTTTTCAAATAATGTGGAATAATCTAGTCTAATTCAACAATTTTCCATTCATTAAAAACACATACATGTAATTGTATAAGTCAGTGTTTTCATGGAACTTACTGCCTAGTAGGGTAAAGAAGGAGAGAGAGAGAGAGAGAGAGAGAGAGAGTGTTAATTTTATGATATGACAGAACATCCCCTGGGATATAAGAAATATAAAAATATGAAATGATAATGGTGATTCAGAATGACAGGTAACTATTTGAAAGTGTAATTAGGATAGGTCCATTGAGAAAAATGACAGAGCTAGAATTTGCAGGAAGTGAGGAATTTTCCCTGTAGATATTTGAGGGAAGATCTTCAGATACAAAAGGCAGTTAGTGCCAAGGTCTTAAAGCAAAAGCATAAATGGAATATTCCAGTGTGTGTGAAACAGCTTGAACAAGTGTACATGTGATATGACACGAGTGAGCCAAAGGGAGAGAAAAGTGGGATACTAGAAAATATAAGGTCTTTGTAGGTCATTGTAAAATGGGGAGCCAGTGCAGGGTTTTGTGCAGAGGTCTGGCATGATCTGGTTGGTAGATATTTTAAATCAATCACTTGGGCCACTTTGATAAGAACAGACAGTAAAAGGACAGGCATCAGGGAGACCATTTCAGAACCACTTCAGTAATCCAGGTAAGAGAAGATGGGGCCTCAGACTAGGTTAGCATCATCATGTTGACAGAATCCAGATGTTAACCACTACAGAGAATTTAACAAGTGAAATATAGTCACTGCTTCAAGATGCCTTATAAAGCCATGTAAACCCAAAGCTCCCATATTTTCATTTTTACCAAAATATAAACTATGAATTTTAATTGTTTATTTTTTTAAGATGAAAGAAGAAAAAATTATTCTAACTCCTCACCCAGCCAAACAATTTTAGATGTCTTGCTGAATATTGCCTTCATTGTTTATTTTAAAGTCATACACATTTTTCCTACATTTAGTCTCTCCGTGAATATACAGACAGCAAAGTTACTCATATAGAAATGTCTTTTTTAAGGATGATAATCCAGTATAAAACTTTGAACTTCAATTGCTATGAAATTTTATTACATAGCAAATTACATGATCCACTATTTTATTCAACATTTTATTTAGAATCCCAGCAATATGGAACTCCCATTAGACCCAGTGATCCCACTTCTAGGAATATATCCCAAGAAACTAGAAACACCAATCAGAAAGGATATAAGCACCCATATGTTCATAGCAGCACAATTCACCATAGCTAAGATTTGGAAACAGCCTAAGTGCCCATCAGTAGATGAGTGGATTAAAAAACCTTGGTACATCTACACAATGGAATACTATGCTGCAGTAAAAAAGAAGGAACTCTTACCATTCACAACAGCATGGATGGAACTGGAGAGCATTATGCTAAGTGAAATAAGCCAGTCAGAGAAAGATAAATATCACATGATCTCACTAATTTGTGGAATATAATAAACAACATAAACTGATGAACAAAAATAGAGACAGAAGCATCGATCAGACCATCAAACCTCAGAGGGAAGGTAGGGGAGGGTGGGGGTAAGGGGAGAGATCAACCAAAGGACTTATATGCAAGCATGTAGGCCTAACCAATGGACACAGACAACAGGGGGGAGAGAGCATGAGTCGGGGTATGAAGGGTAATGTGGGGATAAGGACACAGATGTAATAACTTAATCAATAAAAAAATTAAAAAGGAAAAAAAAAACGAGTGAATTTTCTAGATGTGGAATGAAAACTCTCCTTAGCATAGCAGTGTTCTTTAAGAGGAACAGTTATAAAAAATTAGTGAATGGGTCTTTACCCCCTATCCTCATTGTTTGGTAAGTAAGTGGCTCAGTGGTTGAGCACAGACCTATGAATCAGGTTTGATTCCTGGTCAGGGCATATGCCCAGGTTGTGGACTTGATACCCAGTGTGGGGCTTGCAGAAGGCAGCCGATCAGCGATTCTAACTCATCACTGATGTTTCTATCTCTCTCTCCCTTTCCTCTCCTTTTTGAAATAAATGAAAAATATCTTTTTAAAAGGGGGCAAATATTTAAGCATTCAAATGTTAATGTTAGTTCTATCATTGGTGGAAATACAATGGATTTCTAGAATACTTTTTTCTTAATTTGTTTGAATAAAAAAAATGATTAAAGCACAAAATATCTTACTTTTCTTTTTAAGATACAGCTTTTCTTTTTTAATTTTATTTTCCAATTACAGTTTACATGAATATTATTTTATATTAGTTTCAGGTGTACAGCATAGTAGCTAGACAATCATATGCTTTCTAATGTGATCCCCTGGATATTTCAAATGCCCCGCTGACACCATACATAGGTTATTACAATACTAGAGGCCTGTTGCAGGAAGATTCCTGCAAGAATAGGGCTTCCTGCGGCTGGAGCGAAGCAGAGAAGGGAGCAAAACCCGCTGAGGCGGCTTCCCTCCCACCTCTACCGCCCCGCTTGCTTCCCTCCCGTCTCCGCCACCCCACTTGCTTCTCCGCAGCTTCGCTCCCTTCTGCAGTGCTTGGCTTCCTTCTACGTTGTCTTCAGTCTTTGCTCCGTGCCTGCGTATGCAAATTAACCGCCATCTTTGTTGGGTTAATTTGCATACTCATCTGATTGGCTGGTGGGCGTAGGGGAGTGACACCAATTTGCATGTTTCTCTTTTATTAGTGTAGATTATTGACTATATCCCATAACTCTGAATAGACTGATAGCTGCCAGAGAAGAGCAGGGTTAGGGGCTGGGTGAAAATGTAAAGGGACTAGTAGTTTTTCAAAGTGAAATTTAATTTAAAGAAGTTGAATAAATTAAAGTAACACTTGGTTCTATTTATTATTTAATTTCTTCCTGGCCAGTGTTTTACATAACATTTCGTGGAATAACTACTGTTAGAGCACACGCATTTACTAGAATGAGATGCCTCTAACTCTCCAGTGACCTTGATAGAATACAGGTATTCACAAGTTTTCAGGACTGTGTAGATTCTAAGACCAAACAAATTTTTCATAAAAAACAAACAAACAATAAGAAACATTTTCTTTAGTGCCTACTAAATACTTCAAAGGAATTTGAAGAGTTTCCAGTATCTCATCTTCCTGGTTTGAATTATTTTAGAAGTGAGAACCATCAAATAGCCTTACATGATAGAGAGTAAATAATGTACATTTTTATTTTTAGAAATTTACATCTAGCATATTTCCCTTATGTATTCTTTTGCTAGCTCAAACATCATCACAAGATGTATTCAAAATATTGTATCAGAAAACACTTTTGCCCTGAGAATCAAGAAAGCAGTAATGTAATGCAGAGAGCCTTGAACCAGGGGTGGGAGACTATTCAACTCTGACCTAGGTTAGCAATGTCTCTTGGCTTCTTCACTCTGCTTTAATTTCCTCTTGTGGAAACTGATGAATAAAGACATGGATCCATCTTTTTCAGGGATTGTTGTGAGAATCACATGGAATAATATTTATGGGGAATAATTTGTGAATAAGGTGTCAACAAAATTAAAAATCTAAAAACCACTAACAGTGTAGGATAAAATAGTGAATTGCCACCTCCTGGTAATGTGTTAATATGATCCATACTAGCACATATCATCCTGCAAGTGAATTCTCAATACTTTTTCCATTGTACTAGTATTTTACCCCGCCCCCTTTTAAATAAAGTCAGCAGCCTATGAGCTTATACAACCTAAAATCAGACCAGTGCAGAACTTTTTAAAAATTACACACATAAAAATACACAGCCTTTCAAATCTCACACAGAAATTAGGTTTGGATTGCAGGTCTGAGAGACCTATTCCTCAATATTTATTGAGATAGACATGTGATTTAAAACTAAGATGAGAATAGAAAAATGAAATCATTATCCATCTATTTGGCATGTCTGTGAAAAGCTATTACAACCTATTTCATTACACCTTTTCATTATGCTATTTACTATGTTAATTGAAACTTGATAATGTTGGAGGCATATAAAAGATTCTTTAAGCACATAGCATATACCAACATAAATCCATGAGACAGCACATTGTAGAACTCATATTTATGTTATAGTACAGAATTACTCATGAGAACTCACAGTAAAGACAAATGATTACCAATGAGGATAGAGATGATAATCATGCCTCCTTTATTGATATGATTGTTTAGTAAACAAGTTACCAGTCAGATCAGGTTCACCCCTTAAAACCAACCCCCTTACTTTCAGGAAAGACAACTAGGTCCCATCAGAGTCAGAGCCAAATAAGTCACCCCTTAGATCCCTCAGTACTGCCATACTTGCTTTTAACGTCAGAAAAAAAATTAAAGACAAAGCCTTTTATTTCACAATTTAAGTTGTGGCTCAAAATGCAAATATTTCTCTTCTTAAAAAGAAACTTTTAGAATAAATTTGATTAAATTTATCATAATAAATTCAAAACATTAAAAATAAAACAGTAATTATATTTCTTTTTTATATATATATTTTATTGATTTTTTACAGAGAGGAAGGGAGAGGGATAGAGAGCCAGAAACATCAATGAGAGAGAAACATCAATCCGCTGCCTCCTGCACACCCCCTAACGGGGATGTGCCCGCAACCGCAAGCAAGGTACATGCCCTTGACCAGAATCGAACCTGGGACCCTTCAGTCCGCAGGCCGACGCTCTATCCACTGAGCCAAACTGGTCAGGGCAGTAATTATATTTCTTATTTGTGCTCTTGGAACAAGACAACAGCTTTTTTTAGATGAGCATTTAATGTGTACAAGTGATTCTGACAAATGTATTCTTCCTTAAACTTAGATTTCATAGTAATAGATTTATAACTTAGTGACTAAAGTTTTTGACAAGCCTGAAATTTCTGAAAATGTTCTCTCATTCATTAGAACAAAATGGTTTAACACGAATCTCTGGGTCATGATATTTGTAAGTCTTTAGAAAATATTACGGAACAAGTTTCCCAAGTGTTATTATTAGATAAGCTAAATATGCTTAGAATAAACTTAACTAGCTGTGCTCTGTGTTTCGAGTAATCAGTTGGCACATTAACTCTTTCCTTAAGATATTTTAATGGTTTATAAAATGTCATGCTTGTTTCAAAAAATCTACTTCAAAATGTAGTCTATGTGTCATCATGCTTTTAGAAGAGCTATATAATAAGCAAATAATAGACAGCATAGATAGGTATTCTGCCACTTTGAAAATTGGCTAATAATTTTAATCATGTGGAAGTGACTTGCCAATAGAATTTGGTGAAGCTTTACATATTAACACTTTGTAAGTCTATAATGGATAAGTAGTAGCTGCTAACACTTTCTTTTAAAATATACAGTGGGCTACAGATTTAAGGTTTATTTTGCATAAGAGGAAAATAAATATATAAGCTGTCAATTTTTAAAATATATGCTTTTGGATCTTTTTACCACAAGCAGCTTAAGCTTAGCCTTTATGTAGCCAAATATAAAAAATTATACACACACATTTCTGTTCAATAGCTGCCTCTAAAAATAAACACACAGTTCTGAATTTGGCTTCTAAGGCAATCCAAAAGCATCTCTATTTAGCTATGCTTATCTTGAATAAAATGTAATCTTATCAAATTAGACTTTCAAGCAGGTGAAATTCAGCACTGTCCACTTCTGACACCTCTTTCTGCCCTGTAGCACCAATTAACACCTACAACATGGCAGGCACTGTGAGGAGGGCTGTGTGTCCTCAGCGGATGGCCTCCCTGATGGCCTTGTCACAGGCAGTGTCCACCCTCCCAGCCGATGCAGCCAAAGTGGCTTCCTTTAGCCAGTGTCTTAGAATGTCAGCCTCCTGCTTGGGGACGGGGAAAGCCTGACTGAGGTTTCGATGTAATCCTTGCCTTTAGAGAGGCTTTTAGCTTAATTTCCTCCCAAGGGGCCTTGCTTACCCCAGAGCAGAGGCTGCTCTTGCAGATTCATAGTGAGGTCATCTGAACATCTACGTAAAAAAAAAGCATTTTTTAAGATGCAACACGGCCTGTCAAGATTAATTTGGGCAGTTCATTTTCCTCAGGTTGTTGCAAGAAAAAGTGGTAGATATTACAGATGCAGAGCAAATATTCATAACGAATGATTGTTTAAAAAAGGAAGACTAAAATTTAAAGTAAAAATGGACAAAAATATGACTAGATAATGCTCAAAATTATTATATTAAAATGGTCTTAAACATATGAAAATATGTTAAATCTCTTGAAAAATAAAATAAGTGGACATTAAAATTACACTGAAATACTGAAATATTGTATAGCATATACCAGGATTGGCAAATTTCAAAAGTTGTTAACACTTCAGTTGATGAAATTGTAAAAAATATAGGAATGCTTCTATAATGCAGATGGAAATATAAAATGGTGTACACTTATAGAGAAATTGGCAATATATTATAAAATTGTATATTCATTTACCACTTGAACCAGCAACCCCACTTTTATGAACTTACTCTTAAAATACACCTCAAATAATTAAAAGTACATATGCAAGAGTTTAATTTTGGCATTAGTTGTAACTACAATATTAGAAATAATCTGAATATACATTCATAGAAGATTGGTTAATAACGAAATGGAGTACTACAAAACTGAAAAAACACTGAGAAAGGTATTTTGAACAGACATAAAGTGAATTCTAGAACACATTATTAGTCAAAGAAAAGCTAAATTAAAAAACACATATACAACTTTTGTGTAAGGAAAGTAAGGGAAATTATATATCTATATCCACACGTATTTATCATAAAATAAATTAAAGTAAAAAAATCTGCAAAACTGGAAGAAAACCTAAAATGTAATACAAATATACACAAGTAAATTTAAATTTCTTTCAAATACTTTATGAAGCCACATAGAAAGCGTATAATTATCATTACGTTCTATACCTTAACAGTAAAATATGTATGTTATTATCATCATTATTCTATATGTCTATCATTGGTGATATGCATATTAATTTGGATATGTGAAATGTTGCAAAATCTATAAAAGAGAGTCTTCAAGTAGCATAGAGATGCTACTGAGTATTCAGGGAAGATTTTACGAATGTAGGCTCTGTTATCACATAGCATTCATTCAAATTTTATCTTAAGCAAATTCCTCAACACTATGCTTCCGTTTCTTATCTATAAAATGCATTTATAAAAGTATCTATCCAGTATTGCCACTGTGAGGATTAAATAATTATTGCACATAAACTGCTTAGAATAGTAGCAAGCACATCATAATAGATCAATAGATATTAGACAGTAATAATAGAATAGAAGCCATTTCTTTAGGACACAGACTCTAGGACCATCAGTTTCTATCTAATCATTTGTGATGGCTAAAAGCAGTATTTGAATAACTATATTCTATAATCACAAATATAAGTGATTCTCAATTTGGGGTGTGCCTCAGCATCATGGTTGATCTCTTCAAATTTTTAAATAAATAAAACAAAGAGACTGGACATCACCAAAAACCTATTGAATAGAAGTTTTAGACATCAGGCCCAAGTCTGTCTAAGTTCAAAAATGTCTTGGGTAATATTGATAATCACCCCTTGTTAAGAATTCCTGTAATAGAAATATTGAGAGAGTACTATACCTGAAAGGAAATAATTCTAAGTCTATCACCTCAGACAGAGAATTGAGCCTCAGTTTTTCTTCTATGAAATTAGAATAATAAGCAGTTCTGTGATGATTAATAAAGATAATACAGAGAATACCTAGTTCATTGTTAGCCCTCAATGAATGATGCCTATTATCATTTTCTGTTCTTAAAGGAGGCTGAAAAAATACATAAAAAGAAAAATGGCATATTTATAAGAGATCATAGATAATGTAATTTAGTATCATATTTAATGAGATCTGTAATTTTGTAGAATTTTAAACTCTACTTTAAGACCATTAGACCAAATCCTATAAAATACAAAAATACCACCTATTTTCACAAAGGTAATTGAAGGTCTTAGTACAATTTCAAATAATGGATTTAGGCTGCTGACTTGCACACATAAATGAGTGCCCTTGTGAATTGAAAGATATTCAAGCGTGTTTATCATAGTCAGAGTCTGCAACTGCATACTGATCAACGCCTCTCACTCATTAACATACAGGACTCCTTGCTTGAGATTTCATTTGCATGCTCTTCTAAAAGCTCCTTTTTTCCTCTCTGTTCAAATAGCCAATGACCTTTGTAATCAACAAGAAAATGAGAAGCAGGTGGGAGCTTATTTTAATGATGTTTAGACCAAATTGTTTAACTTAAATCTGAGCTTTTTTCTTCCAATCCTTTTTGATGTTTGACAAATGTTAATTATGTGAAATTAGAGATTCTGACTTTTTTTATTGACTCTGATCAAGCTCTACAACTAACCCTTTGCTTTTATATTTAATTAATATGATAAAAACATCTCTCATCTATTAGACTTTTACTTTTTTCCTGGGGCCTGCAGTATAAACATGGTAACTTTGGATTTTAGCTAATGTCCTGCAATCTTTAAAAATTTACCTAGGTAATATAAAGAAAACAATTGAGGACATTTTCTACAGAATTGTAATTTTTTAGTTTATTTAATGCATAGTAGTGGATTGAAAATAAAGTCTCAACATCATAAATGGCAAGACAGCTTGCCTGGTGTCTTTTGCATTAGAATTTTCTTAATCATATTTACTTGAAATAACCTCATTCCTCTAAGGTTTCTCAGAAAAGTGCCAAACAATATTGTTTCAGCTTTATATTTTTAGTATATAACGACTTTGATAATAAAGACTTCCAATTGCAGTCATAACTAGATTATCTATCAATTATTAGCCTTGTGAATCTACAGTAAGTTTATTCTACACTGTTTCCTAGAGTTTACTCGGTGATCTCCCATTACCCACAAAAAACATGCTCAAAGAAACCAAAATCACCTCAAAGTAAATCATCCAAATCTTTTGAAATAAATAGAAACTGACTTTATAATAGTCTTGAGTTTTAGAGTTGGCACAACTACCTCTTGTTATTTTTAAGCAATTTAGTATTTATTACATTTTGTCTCTCAACCTATCAAGCTATCGTTACATTATAATTGCCTTTTGCATGAAAATATATATTAATATTATTATCAGTATGGCAATGATAATTGCAAATAAAGTATTTACTTTACCAAAACTATAAGACAGAATTTAGTTTTGAAAAAATATTAACTATCAAATATTTCACCTTTTATTTAAAAATAATCTACAATGGCTTTCCCTTAATACTTTCCAATAATATCTAAGAACATCTTAACTATTAATATTTTGTCAAATGGACTGATTCTTTTCAGCTATTCATATATTATTCAGTATTGTTTTAAATATTTATACCTACATGTGTTATTAAAACACATACACAGACCAGCAAAAGCTTATATTGGTGGTGCTGTCTTGAAAATTTCTAAGCAAATAGAAGCTTGTTTAACAATAAATCTGATTTTAAAAACAAAAATTTAAAAATCTTGTTTACATTTATATTTATATATTATCAAATAACCTGAGGACGTTTAAAATAAAAGATATTAAAATGTTTTTTAATTGCAATAGAAAATCAAGATCATAGGAAAAAGTTAAGAAAATCTGATTTCCAAAAGGGTTAATCTATGTTTTTTAGAGTTACAAATATTACTATGTGTCTTATGACATCCAGCAAAAAATTATATATATGTCATACTGGAAAAACTAAATGAAAAAGAAAACAGAAATTAGAATCTATATTCAACTTCTATCCACTATAACATTAAACTCAAGATTCAGCTTAAGATTTGAATACAGCATGTATTAACTTCAAAGTTCTCTATGTTAGCAAAGTTTGTATGAATGTCATATACTGCTAATGCCATGTAGTGTCATATACTACTTCTTTAGAAATGTCAGAGGAGACAAAATATAAACCAAAAAACAATATACCTATATAAAGTGGAAGGAAGGGTTTAACTAATGTTTCTATGATCTTTCTATATATTTATGGCCTCAGGGATGCTTGAGGATTTGACATTTAATGAAGTTTCTTTGCAATATTAATTTAAACAATGCAGAGGTAAGAACAGTATCAAATACAAGATAACTGAAAATTCATCCAAAGACTATATATAAGAATCACCTGTGCTTTATTGTTGAGAATGCTTATTGAGAAACTAGAGGCCTGGTGCATGAAATTTGTGCACTGGGGGGTGGGGTTCCCTCAGCCCAGCCTGCTCCTCAGTCCGGGAGCCCTCAGTGGATGTCTTACTTTTAAACAGGGGGCCAGTTCACTGTCCCTCAGACTGTTGGAGGGCCGGACTATAGTTTAAAAAAAACCTATGAACAAATTCCTATCACACTGCACATATCTTATTTTGAAGTAAAAAAACAAAACGGGAACAAATACAATATTTGTATTTGCATGTGGCCCGCGGGCCGTAGTTTGAGGACCCCTGAGCTAGATTTAAAAGGATTCAGAAGCTTATGGCTTCCCTGACCCATCCCTACTCAACCCCTTCTCCTATGACTAAACATGTTCTGAATGTGGATATAGGAAGTTGTGCCTAAGAATGAAATATTTGCTAGGTTCTTTTTGTACATGCCATATTGTTCTCTACCTTTGATCCTTTTATTTTTATTTTTTTATCCTTTCTTAAAGCTAAATAATCCTGGTGCTGGTGAAGCCTGCTGCATTGTGAATTTGATTATCAATACAAAGTCAGATACCACTGACCTAATTAGAACTAAGTGAGTGTTTCAGTAACTAAAAAACAGGTTAGGTGGCACATGTGATCTGGAGAAAAATAAAGCAAGAAAGGATTCTTGCTTTAACAGTGTAAGTAAGAGGGAATTGATTTTAAATAAGGATGGTCAAGGAAGACCTAACCTTGGAGATAGTTGTACAAAGATCTGGAAAACAAATTATAGCAAGTTATTTAAATTTTTGGAAGAAGCACATTCCAGAAAAAGAAAGAAGCATAAGTCCTTCAAGTAGAAAGATGCTTCGTATGCTTCATGTATAGACAGCATGGCAACATCCGGCTTCTGATGCTGCACATGACATGGAAAAAGAAACCCTATCCTACCAACCAGTAAACAGCTGAAAAGAGAGAAGAATCAACAACTCTGCTTGGGTCCAAAAACAAGAGGACACAGAGCAAACCACTGCCCCTGAGACTGGAAAGTCAGGCAAATATAGGAAATCATGGCTTCCTGGAGCAAAGGCTCACTAGAGAGCAGAAACCACGCTGGGAACCAGTGCCAGGGTAGCAAAACGGGACTGTAATTGAGGAATTACTAGAGACCCTGTGTGGACAAGTCTGAGAGTTAAAAACTACAAAGTAACCTTTATTCCCAGAAGTAAGACCAAGTTCTTAAAGTAAACATCAGAGAAAAATCACTTCATGTTTCTGACAGGGGGAGGGAAGAAAGAACCATTTTGTGATATGCCGGATGACTCTGTTCTGCTTAACAAGAACTTTCATTAGAGAGAACTGGTTAAAATACTGAAGTATATCCATTTAACTGACCTAGGAGTAAAAGAATACCCAACTCCAGACAAATATCGCCATACTATCTCACCAAAGCAGGGAGAGAAACAAAACAAAACAGCAAAACATACGAAATTCACAGCCCAAAGGCACAGGATCACTAAAAGACTGGATCTACTCAGAGGACTATGGAACACTACATCCTCCTCTCCCCAAACCACAGCACCACATTATTAAAGGCCTATTTGCAAGAGTTCCTTTTACCTGGTACATGATATCCAGTTACCAAGTATAACTTACAAGGCATACCAAGGGGGAAGAACTCAACTTGATGAGACAGAGAAAGCATCAGAAACAGATGAAATAAGGATATTGGAATTATCATGGAATTTAAAATAACCATGATTAATATGCTAAGGACTCTAATGGATAAAGTAGACAGCATGCAAGAACAGATGGGCA
>NW_005371219.1:11882283-11889672 GCF_000412655.1 Myotis brandtii | reverse complement strand
GTATGCAAATTAGCCACCATCTTTGTTGGTGGCTAATTTGCATATCTTGCTGATTAGCCCATGGGAGGCGTAGCGAAGGTACGGTCAATTACCATCCTTGTCTATTATTAGATAGGATGAGTTGCCAGTACTGAGGTACAGCATCAGTGGAGAATGGGAACTAGTCACCTACCCCTGAGGGCATGTGCCACCAGCTAGATTTAAAAGGATTCAAAAGCTTATGGCTTCCCTGACTCATCCCTTCTCAACCCCTTCTCCTATGACTAAACATGTTCTGAATGTGGATATAGGAAGTTGTGCCTAAGAATGAAATATTTGCTAGGTTCTTTTTGTACATGCCATATTGTTCTCTACCTTTGGTCCTTTTATTTTTATTTTTTTATCCTTTCTTAAAGCTAAATAATCCTGGTGCTGGTGAAGCCTGCTGCATTGTGAATTTGATTATCAATACAAAGTCAGATACCACTGACCTAATTAGAACTAAGTGAGTGTTTCAGTAACTAAAAAACAGGTTAGGTGGCACATGTGATCTGGAGAAAAATAAAGCAAGAAAGGATTCTTGCTTTAACAGTGTAAGTAAGAGGGAATTGATTTTAAATAAGGATGGTCAAGGAAGACCTAACCTTGGAGATAGTTGTACAAAGATCTGGAAAACAAATTATAGCAAGTTATTTAAATTTTTGGAAGAAGCACATTCCAGAAAAAGAAAGAAGAAGCATAAGTCTTTCAAGTAGAAAGATGCTTCGTATGCTTCATGTATAGACAGCATGGCAACATCCGGCTTCTGATGCTGCACATGACATGGAAAAAGAAACCCTATCCTACCAACCAGTAAACAGCTGAAAAGAGAGAAGAATCAACAACTCTGCTTGGGTCCAAAAACAAGAGGACACAGAGCAAACCACTGCCCCTGAGACTGGAAAGTCAGGCAAATATAGGAAATCATGGCTTCCTGGAGCAAAGGCTCACTAGAGAGCAGAAACCACGCTGGGAACCAGTGCCAGGGTAGCAAAACGGGACTGTAATTGAGGAATTACTAGAGACCCTGTGTGGACAAGTCTGAGAGTTAAAAACTACAAAGTAACCTTTATTCCCAGAAGTAAGACCAAGTTCTTAAAGTAAACATCAGAGAAAAATCACTTCATGTTTCTGACAGGGGGAGGGAAGAAAGAACCATTTTGTGATATGCCGGATGACTCTGTTCTGCTTAACAAGAACTTTCATTAGAGAGAACTGGTTAAAATACTGAAGTATATCCATTTAACTGACCTAGGAGTAAAAGAATACCCAACTCCAGACAAATATCGCCATACTATCTCACCAAAGCAGGGAGAGAAACAAAACAAAACAGCAAAACATACGAAATTCACAGCCCAAAGGCACAGGATCACTAAAAGACTGGATCTACTCACAGGACTATGGAACACTACATCCTCCTCTCCCCACACCACAGCACCACATTATTAAAGGCCTATTTGCAAGAGTTCCTTTTACCTGGTACATGATATCCAGTTACCAAGTATAACTTACAAGGCATACCAAGGGGGAAGAACTCAACTTGACGAGACAGAGAAAGCATCAGAAACAGATGAAACAAGGATATTGGAATTATCATGGAATTTAAAATAACCATGATTAATATGCTAAGGACTCTAATGGATAAAGTAGACAGCATGCAAAAACAGATGGGCACTGTAAGCAGAGAGATAAAAATTCTAATAAAGTATCAAAAAGAAATGCTAAATATAAAAATTGTAACAGAATTCTTTTCATGGGCTTATTAATATACTACAAAAGGCTGAGGAAAGAACCTCTGAGTAAAAAAATATATTAATAGAGTCCTAAAATACAAAAAAGCAAAGGGAACAAAGACTGATAAAAATGGAACAGAATATCCAAGGAATGTGGTACAACTACAAACGGTGTAACATAAATATAAGGGGAATACCTGAAGGAGAAGAGAGAGAGCAAGAAACAGAAGAAATACTAGAAACAATAATGACTGAGAATTTTTGCAAATTAATGTCAGACACCAAACACTGAGAGCTCAGAGAATACCAAGCAGGATTAATGTCCCCACCAAACAAACAAACACCTAGGCATATCATTTTAAATTGAAAAAAAAAATCCTAAACAGAGCTATTGGGGACCAAACAAACAAACACCTAGGCATATCATTTTAAATTAAAAAAAAAAAAATCCCAAACAGAGCTGTTGGGGAAAAAAAAATCTTAGAATTGATGAGCCTCTCTAGCCAGTCTGACCAAGAAAAAAGAGAAATGACACAAATTACTATATCAAAAATGAAAGAAGGGACATCACTGCAGATCTACTGACATTTAAATGATAATAAAAGAATAACATGA
This sequence comes from Myotis brandtii, assembly GCF_000412655.1. NCBI lineage: Eukaryota > Metazoa > Chordata > Mammalia > Chiroptera > Vespertilionidae > Myotis > Myotis brandtii. Next base: position 11,887,306 of record NW_005371219.1, on the reverse strand, counting down.
ACAACTCTTTGCCCACAAATTTGTTATTAGATGAAACAGACTGATTCCTTGAAAAACACAATCTTGTATCTTGATAAAGAATATCTACAAATAACCACAGCTAACATAATATATGGTACTGATAAATGTGAAGCTTTTTCTTTAAAATAAGGTATAAGGCAAGGATACTGCTTTTTACCACTCATTTTCAACTTCATACTGAAAGTTCTAACAAATGTGGTAAGACAAGCAAATAATTGGTATACAGATTGAAAACAAAGAAATAAAACTGTTTTTACATAGATGACATAATGTACAGAAAATCCAAAGAATCAACAAATGTACATCTGGATCTAATGAGTGATTGTAGTAAGATCCCAAGATAAAATATTAATATACAAAAATCAATCACTTTCCTATACCAGCAATGATCAAATGAAATATAAAACTAAAAATACAATACCATATACATTGGCACTCAAAAATGAAATAATTAGCTATAAATCTAATAAAATATGTACAATATCTACAAAAAACCTATGAAATTCTAATAAAAGAAATGAAAAAAATAACTAAATAAAGAGATATTGCATGTTAATGGATAGAAAGACAATGTTGTCAGAATGTAAATTCTTCCCAACCTAATCTATAAATCCAATGCAATCCTAGTCGAAATCCCAGAAATTTACTTTCTGGATATCAATAAATGGATTTGAAAAAATTATATGTAGCAGCAAAAGACCCAGAATAGCCAACATATTATTGAAAGAGAAGAACAATGTTGGAGGACTGATACAAGCTGACTCCAAAACATACTATAAACTATGTAATCAAAGCAACATGGATTTGATGAAAGAAGACAGATTAATGGAACAAAAAAGAGAGTCCAGAAATTAACCCAAATAAATATAGACAACTGATCTTTGACAAAGGAATGAAAGCAATATAATGGAGAAAAATAGATTTTTTTCTAAATAAGCGGTACTGGAAAAAATGTGCACCTAGACAGACTTTACAACCTTCACAAACATTAACTCAAAATGCACCACAGATCTATATATAAAACACAAAACTATAAAACTCCTAGAAGATATAATAGGAGAAAACCTAAAATAAATAATTGATAAGCTGGACTTCATTAAAACCTTTTTCTACTCTGTGAATGACAATGTCAAGAGAATGAGAAGAAAATCCACAGAATGAGAGAAAACATTTTCAGTAAACAAATCTGATAAAGAACATCCAAAATACACAAATTACACTCAACAATAAAAAAACAACCTGATTTTAAAATAAGCCATAAACCTTAACTGACATCTCACCAAAGAAGATATACATGTGGCAAATAAGCATATGTAAAGATGTTCCATGTCATATGTCATCAGAAAAATGCAAATTAAAACAATAATTAGATACCAACTACACACCTATGAGAATGGCCAAAATCCTGAACAAAGATAACACCAAATGCTTTCAAGGATAAGCGGCAAAAGGAATCCTCATTTATTGCTGGTGAGATTGCAAAATAGTATAGCCACTGGAAAATAGTTTGGCAGTTCCTTACAAAACTAAATTTACTCTTACCATGTGATCCAGCAATTATGCTCCTTGATATTTTCCCAAAGGGATTGAAAATTTATATCTACACAAAAAACCTGCACATGGAAATTTATAAAATTGTCCAAACTTGGAAGGAACCAAGGTATCCATATCCTTCAGTAAATTGATAGATAAATAAAATGTGACCCATCCAAACAAGTGGATATTATTTAGTGTTAAAAGAAAAAAAAGCTACCATCGAAAGTTACAAAGGGAACTTAATGTTATTAAATCAAAGAAGCCAATCTGAAGAGGCTGCATATAGTAGGATTCCAACTATATGACATTCTGGCAAAAGCAAAAGTATGGAGACAGTAAAAAATTCATTAGTTCCAGGGATTTGGGGGTTCTGGTGGAGGTAGGAAAAAGAGACAGAGCACAGAGGATCTTAAGGCAGTGAAAATATACTATAGGATCCTTTATCCAAATCCACAGAATGTGAACCCTAATAATAAACTATGGACTTTGAGTGATGATAATAATATGTCAATGTATGTTCATCAATTATTTTAAAAATACACCACTCTTAATGGGGAATGTAGCTAATGGGGGAGGTTTGCATGTGTGGGGGCAGAGGTTATATGGGAAATCTCTTTACCATTTTCTCAATTTTTCTGTGAACCTAAAAGAGCTCTAGATTAGAACATAGTATTAATAAGAAAAAAGAAAGAAAATAGAACAACTAACATAGTGTGCAACAAGTCAGTAGCAATAGCAGTAAAGAGATAAAGTCAGAGAGATAATTATTATGAATTGGAGGGGGCAGATCTTGTAGGGTTTTGTATTCTATTCTGAGAAATTAACATTTTATTTATCAGATAGGGAGTTTAAGCAAAATAACACTTATGTCTTATTAGAATCACCATAGCTGTTGCTTTGCAGATTCACTGAAGGGAGTCATTATGCAAGAACAATAAAGAGGCTATTGCAACAATTCAAGGTAGGGTAAATAAATGCGGCTTGGCCCAGGATAGTAAAGGATGATCCACAGTGGTAATGCTAACAGGATCTGCTGGTTGATTGATACAAAATGCAGAGATAGAGGGGAGTCAAGGATAATTCCAAGAGTTTTGATCCCGGTGACTAAAAGGATGGGGTAGCCATTGTCAAAGAGAAATTATTCACTGTACTCTTATTTCAAATGGCAAGACAGATTTCATTCATAATTGTTCAGTAAGAGAGAAATTTCAGTATGAACTGAACTCAACTCTGTTGAAGCAAAAGGTGGCATATTTTTAAATGCTGAGATGTTCTAAAGGAACTTCAGGGTGCTAGTTCTTCGATATGATTACGTCATCTACTAGTATGTTTGCTAACTGGTGCTTAGTGAAGTTAGACTACCCCCCTCCTCCCCCCCCCCCCCCCCCCAAGCCTCTGAAAACTGGGCCTGAGACTAGAAGAAGGGGGCCCTATCTTTCCTGATACGTATATTTCAAGGGGATTGCTCCCAGGTCTTTACAAAAGATATTCCTAGATTCAGAAGATACATCCCAAAGGGACAGAGAAGCAAGACTTCTAAAAGAATGCTTCTAGAAAATGGAGGTCAAGGTCTTACAGTCAGGTTTGACTGGAACAAAGAGTAAATTGTTTCAGCAACATTGAGCTTTCTCAGGCAGGCAATTTCAAAGGGCTAAGGTTGTCATTCTAGGGACAGACCTTAAGCTACCAGAAAATATGATAGTGTTTGTTCAAGTTTCCTAGTGTGAGGGGTGAATAAAATTGTTGTGCTGAGAGTTTGCAATTCTTCTACTGAGAGCCAAGGTTAAGGCCTAGCCTAGAAAAGTGTTCACTAGAATGAGACCAGACTACAGTTTGGTCAAGGAATCTGTCACCATATAAAAAGGTGAGAACTAATTCTTCATTTTCATTAACAGACTCATAATATACAACTACAGTTGTACTTGTAACATATGGTTTAGAGCATAGCTAGCTTCTATTTTGGTAGGAAAATTCTCTTGATATTATAAAAGGTTATGATATTCTTAATAGAAAGAAAAAAAATGTTAAAGATCCATCTAAGTTTATTTTTTGGCACTGTATTCAACACCAACTTATCTGTATCTGATATTCAATGATAAGAACCATTTTAATTGTTATATTTAAGACATTAAACCTCATTTTAAAATAAGTCACATTTGGTAGTGCATTTGTTTATCTTACCTTAGCAAAGAAAAACAATAAAAATGCATGAATATTAAACACTATTAAACTTCCAAATATACTACACAAAAAGAAAAAAAAGCTAATATAGTTCATATTAGGAGGAAGATTAACATAGTATAAGCACATACTTTTAAAAAATGGATAAACAGTTTCAGTCATAGTAAATGCTTAATAGAAGTTTGAACTATAGGGTATCCCCCCAAAAATGTATACATGCTTTGAATAACTTATTAATTACAATGTTTCTTTCTTTTTAGATTACGGCTATAATAATGATGAAAGCATAATATGCTAATTAGATCAGACGACCTTCCAGATGAATCCATGGTGGCAGGAACCGAGCCCCTTGCACGAATTTTGTGCATCGGGCCTCTAGTAGTAATTAATAATTATTTAAAGTGTGTATATATTTTTGATACACCCTGTATTTTCTAATTCCTGCTTATTTGGATGTACCCTTAATAAGAGAACAATGCAGCCAATAGCTGTTGAAAAATTCAACTATATTCCTGTTTTAAACAAAAATTAAAAAAGAAAGCAACTTTTAAAACTTTGTTTTCTAAGCCATAGTTATACACATCATGCTGACAAATTAAGATGCAAACAAGTCTATTCACATTCAAATGGTAAGTATTCACGTTCTAAATGTCAAGCACTTCCCCACTGAAACGCTCCTTGGTTTGCAACTGTATATGTCAATTTCCATGTGTTTATTGTAAAATATAATAGATAAGTATGATAGGAAACCATTGCACACATGTCCACATTGCATTGTAAGACCCTTCCACAACTATGCTAATTATTCAAGAGGTACAAATAGAAAATCTGTTTTTTTAAAGGTCTTCAATTATACAATTAATATTATAGTAGGTCTCACCGCTTACAATAAAAAAAAATGAATCCAGAGCCTACTATGAATGCTGGGAGAAAATGTGCAAAGCAAATATATGAACATTTACAAAAGAAGATAAAAAAAATGGCTAAGAAACACAAGAAAAGATGCTCACCTTCATTAGTCAACAGGGAAATGCAAACTAAAACCAACATGGAATAGCATTTCATATATACTAGTATGGCTATCCTATATAATAGAGGTAATATGCAAATTGTCCATCATGCCCTCACACAAGATGGCCACCACAAGATGGCCTGCAGGGGAGGGCAGTTGGGGGGAACCAGGCCTACAGGGTAGGGCAGTTTGGGGGGCCAGGCCTGCAGGGGAGGGCAGTTATGGGCAACCAGGCCGGCAGGGGAGGGCAGTTAGGGGTGACCAGGCCAGCAG
>NW_005371219.1:11876606-11882207 GCF_000412655.1 Myotis brandtii | reverse complement strand
GGCCTGCAGGGGAGGGCAGTTGGGGGGGACCAGACCTGCAGGGAAGGGCAGTTAGGGGAGACTGGGCCAGCAGGGGAGGGCAATTAGGGTGACCGGGCATACAGGGTAGGGCAGTTGGGGGGGGGCAGGCCTGTAGGGGAGGGCAGTTATGGGCAACCAGGCCTGCAGAGGTAGGCAGTTAGGGGTGAGCAGGCCAGCAGGGGAGGGCAGTTGGGAGTGATTGGGCCAGCAGGGGAGGGCAGCTGGGGTCGACCGGGCCAGCAAGGGAGGGAAGTTGGGGGCAATTGGGCTGGTAGGGGAGCAGTGAGGTGTCGATCAGTCTGGCAGGGGAGTGGTTAGGGGGTGATCAGGCTGGCAAGCAGGTGAGCAATTGGGAGCCAGCAGTCTCAGATTGTGAGAGGGATGTCCCACTCCCAGGATCAGGCCTAAACCAGCAGTTGGACATCCCCCGAGGGGTCCCAGATTGGAGAGGGTGCAGGCTGGGCTGAGGGACAACCTCCCCGCTCCAGTGCACGAATTTCATGCACTGGGCCTCTAGTAATAAATAAGACAGACAAATGTTGGCATGTGGAGTAATGGAAATACTCATAAGTTGTTGGTAGGAATATAAAATGGTGCAGTCACATTGGAAAACATTCTGGCTGTTCTCAAAAAGTAAAACATAAAACTGCCATATAATTTCAGTCCTAGGTATGTGCCAAGACAAATTAAAACATATGCCCATGCAAAAATTTGCACACAAATTAGGTTACATGTAAGGTTCATAGCAGCACTATCTGTAGTAGCCAAATCTGGAAACAACCAAGCTGTTCATGAAGTAGTTGATGGGAGGCAAAATATAGTTTTTACACACAATGAAATACTATTTTGTAATAACAATAAAAATAAAACCGACCACTGACACAGTCTAGAATCTAGATCCTGAATGAATCTCAAAAACATTATGCTAAAAGAAAAAAGCCACTCAGAAGTCACATATTATATGATTCCATGTATATAAAATTTCCAGAAAAGGCATACTAACAGTAGATTAGTGGTTCCCTGAGGCTTTTGTGAGGATAGGAACTGTCAGTGTACACAAGGAATCTAACAGGGGAGGGGCATGGAAATGTTCTACAACTGACCTATGGTGACAACTGAATAACTTGTTAAAGTAACTAAAAGTCATTAAATTGTACACTTGAAATGGGTGAATCTTCTCATATAGTAAATATACTTCAATAAAGTTATTGAAAATATTAAGCTTTTTCCTATCTAAGATTTTTTTAAATATATTTTTTATTGTTGATAGTACTAAAGATATCTCCCATTTTCTTCCCCTTTCCTAGCACCTCCTCCTCCCAATACCTACCTACCCCTCAGATCTTCACCACCCTATTGCCTATGCCCATGGGCTGTGCATAAAGTATACACGTTCTTTGGTTTATCTCTTCTTATCCTCCCAACCACACATTGAGGTATGTCAGTCTGTTCCATGCCTCCCTTCTTCAGGTCTTATTTTGTTGGTCAATTCCTTTTGTTCATTATATTCCACAAATAAATAAGATCATGTGACATTTGTCTTTCTCAGTTTGGCTTATTTCACGTAGCATAATATTTCCTAGGTCCATCCATGCTGTCCCAAAGGGTAAGAGATCCCTTTTTTACAGCTGTATAATATTCCATAGTATAAATGTCCCACGGGTTTTTTATACATTCCTCTATTGGTGGGCACTTAGGCTGTTTCCAAATCTTAGCTATTGTAAATAACACTGTTATGAACATAGGGGTGCATATATTCTTTCTGATTGGTATTGTGGGGTTTTTAGGATAATATTCCCAGAAGTGGATTGCTGGTCAAATGGAAGTTCCATTTTCAATTTTTTGAGGAAACTTCATACTGTTTCCCATAGTGGCTGCATCAATCTTCATTCCCACCAGTGTTCCCTTTTCTCCACATCCTCGCCAGCATTTGTCTGTTGATTTCTTTTATGATAGCCATTCTGACAGGTGTGAGGTTATATCTCATTGTGGTTTTAATTTGCATTTCTCTGATGATTAGTGACTTTGAGCATTTTTTCATATGTCTCTTGGCCATTTGTATATCCCCTTTGGAGAAATTTCTATTCAAGTGTTCTGACCATTTTTTAATTGGATTGTCTTCTTCTTGTAGAATTGTATGAGTACTTTATATATCTATATATTAATCTCTTATTAGATGTATCATTGGCAAATATGTTCTCCCATTCAATGGGTTCCCTTTTCAATTTGATGGTCATTTCTTTTGCTGTGAAGAAGCTTTTTATTTTGATGTAGTCCCATTTGTATTTTGAGGCAATAGAGAGTAACTTTTGATCCATTTCTCAGAGTAACCTATGTATTTCCTATACTTCCTGATCCTCACAATGATACTACAGGACAGTGATGTCTCTTGCCAAAGAAGAACAAATGTCTTTCCTTGGGTGTCCAGACCAGTGAAAATGATCCTCAGCTGATTTTCATGAGTTGTATTATATACATTAATCATTCACAGCTGCATGTGTACCTTCTTCCTACACACACACACACACACACACACACACACACACACACACATTCACATGCACTAATCACCATGACTGAAACAGAAGATATAACATGTTTTAAAGTAGCTTGGGTATAGTGTATATTTTAACTTCATAACTAATCTTAAAATTAACAACCCAGAAGTATACTTATCATTCTATGCCATTTGAAATAGGTAACAATCAGGTGAGAACTGTGACATTTTTTTACCATTAATATTTTCAAGTACTATCTAGTACTGAAGGGCACCTGTATTTTTAAATCAAAGGGAAGACATAATGGCATAATAGAAATGATATTAGCTTTATAGACAAACATATGTTCATCCAAATCCTGGCTTCATCACTTACTGATTTTGTGAATATGGACAAAGTAAAAAGTTTACTCACAAAGTGACAGAGTATGACACACAAGGACAATAGTATATAAGGGTTGTTTGCTTGGAGGGATAGTGTTATAAATGAACTTCATGTAACCATTTTTCTGTATTTAACATAGTTTCTATAATGCAAGTGGATTAATTCTTAGCTTACAAGTAAAATAAAGATGCATTTTGATATTAAAATGTATGGGAAATGCATAATGACTGTGAGAGAATACTCATAAATTAATAAGTCTCACCACACAATTTTTCAAATAGATCCAATGATAACTCTCACCTAGTGTCATAAACACGTATGTATACACTATCAAATCATCTAACAAATGTTATTTTTACCCAATAAAAATCAGTCAAATATATCCTATATCATAAAGAGGTAACATGCAAATTGACCCTCACACCCTCGTACCATCACAAGATGGCCACCCCCACATCATCACAAGATGGCCAACCCCATGTTGTCACAAGATGGCATGCAGGGGAGGGCAGCTGAGGGCAATCGGGCCAGCAGGGGAGCAGTTAGGTGTCAATAAGGCCAGCAGGGGAATGGTTAGGGAGTGATCAGCAGGCAGGCAGGTGAGTGGTTAGGAGCCAGCAGCCAGCAGTCCTAGATTGTGAGAGGGATGTCTGACGGCCGGTTTCAGCCCAATCCTGCAGGGATCCAGCCTAAACTGGCAGTCAGACATCCCCCATGGGGTCCCAGACTGGAGAGGGTACAGGCTGGGGTGAGGGACACCTCCCCAGTGCACAAATTTCGTGCACTAGGCCTCTAGTGCTTAATATATATCTTTAGAAAAATAATCTGATATATAACTCAACAGACTACATATATATAGTCAGCATAATAAATATAAACTGACATTTATTTAACATTTTTTCCCATAGTACAGATGGGGAAAAAAACAAGGAAGCAAACAAACCCTGAAGCACAAACAGTTTAAATAAGTTGTTAAAGGTGACTGGGCTAACAGAAGGAGATAGAATTATTCAGCTACTCTAAAGTGGTGGTGGGAGAACCCTCCCAGAGGACACGTAGGTCTAGTTCTTAACCACTGCATGGGCATGAGAGAGAATAGCCTCCAACTGTAAAACCTCAAATAAAAAGTATTGTAGTACTAAAAAATCAATAAAATATATTTAAAAAAAAAGTATTGTAGTATACACATGTTTTAGGAGTTAGTTTCTAGTAAATACCATAAACATAGGGTGGCTGAGATGATCAGTAATTAAATCTGAAAGTCAAAAAGATTATTTTTTACAGTGACTTAACAACATGAAAACCCAGTGAAAGTTGATGCAGGCTAATTTGAGATAAAGATGCTGATATCAAATCTACCTGACTTGCCCCTCACTCCATCCCTATTTCCTGATTGAAAATCTAATGAAAATACAGAAATAAATATCACAGCTCAAAATCCCTTGAACTAGCAATCCTTTTCTGTGGATGCCGGGGTATATGAATGAGTTATGAGGAAGAATCATGGCCCAGACCTTATGAAAACTATCAGTGATTTCTACCTTCTGTGACTGCACACCTTCACTCAGGTCCGTGTTAGATTGACTGCACAGAGGAGCTGCTGCGTGGGGTAATCAGAGCTGTTTCAAGTCTCTCTTTCTAATTAGTTCCTTTTTTATCTGTGACAACTCCAGGATTTTGTGTCTCAGGAGTGCCCCAGAGTGAGAAGCTGCATGAGACAGAAATACACACATTGCATGCTGAAAGTGAGTTAAGTAATGAGGAAGGGCAAGAGAATGGAAGGGCATTAGCTGCTGTGAATGCCCAGGGGTTTTGCACACCTTGTGTCGACAGAACCAGCACAGCTTGCATCAAATTTTCCAGAGAGATATTCACCTCAGCATAATCTGAGAAGGAGACATAGGAAGAGAAACACTGTCTTCCTCAGCCTTGTAGAGCTCTCCGTGCACATCAATGGGCATCAGCATAAGAGCTGAGGAAAGGACTCAAGGGATGCAGGTGAAGAGTGAGGGGCGGGAGGACACAGAGGCACTGCTCCTGAGAAAGCCTGAGGCCTACATTGATGGCCACTAATTGAAAAGGAGCAAAGAGAGAAAAATAGCATGGGGACCATGAAAAAGGTCTGAAAAACAAAATAGGGAGATAATGTGTTGACAATACAGAAGAAGAACACCTTTTGGCTGAAGATTTAGCAATGAAAATATTTTAGAAAGCATATACTTTTTCAATAAACATAAAAAAAATGGTATGGAATTCAAATGGCTTTTGGCTAGCAGCCCATAACCTCTCTTAAAAATTCCCAGCAAATCTTAGTAAATAACAAAATACAACATAAAAAAATAATAGCTGGCAAGTTATGGTTAGACTTACTAAGGATGGAACCTGTAAGGCATTAACGATAATTATAAGAGAGACTAGAAGCCCGGTGCACAAAAATTTGTGCACTGGGGGGGGGGGGGGCCCCCCAGCCCGGCCTATGCCCTCTCACAGTCTGGGTCCCCTCGGGAGATAACGACCTGCTGTCTTAGGCCTACTCCCGGGTGGCAGAGGGCACGCCCAATCCCTAGGTGCAGCCCCTGGTCAGGCTCAGAGCAGGGCCGATTGGGGAGTTGGGGCGCCGCCCCCCGCCATGCACAGAGCAGGGCGGATCGGGAGGTTGCGATGCCACCCTCAGTCACGCTCAGGGTAGGGCCGATTG
>NW_005371219.1:11867217-11876154 GCF_000412655.1 Myotis brandtii | reverse complement strand
TCTATAATTGAAACTTTGTAGCCTTGATCGAAGCCCAGGACCGGCCAGGGCAGGTGGGAAGCTTGGCTTCCTCTATCGCCGGGGGCAACCCAAGCCTCCTGCTGGCTCCAGCTTCGTGGCTGCCGCCATCTTACTTGGGTTAATTTGCATACTCACTCCTGATTGGCTAGTGGGCATGGCTTGAGTGTAGCAGAGGGACAGTTAATTTGCATGTTTCTCTTTTATTATATAGGATGAGTCTAAGTAGACCAAAACAAAAAACAAACCTTGCTCAAGTTTCATTATAAGATTTATTCCAGCTTTGCTTCATGATGTGGAGACAGCAAAAACAAACATCTTACACAAGATACAAAAGTGGTGCTTGTTTATTAGATGAAAATAAAACAAAGGAAACATAATATTTGGATCAAAAAGCATAATAGCATAGATCTAGGTAAGACCATCCTGTGAAATGGACCATTTCTATTATTTAAGTGATCAAACAACCCAATTCTCTAATTGTACTTACCAAGACATGATTTTTTTCTGAATACATGAGAAACTAATCTTTTGTAGTAATTTGAAAGCAAAAAAGAAGATAGAAAACTAATTATAAAAATAAAAATGTACAAATTTTCAGAAAGTTATTAAATATGCTTTTTTAAAATATGCTTTTTAAGAGTTCTTTATAATGCTAAGATATTAATTCAAATTTTAATTATAATAGGATTTTTAATCAATATAATATGGGTGGAATAAAGCATAGTGATTTTCCTAAAATATACTTATTATTTTTAAAAAGGCAATTCACTAGTCAGAAAACTCACTTTTGGAATACAGTATCAAAATATTCACCTCATAACACATTTATATACCAGATGAGTGACAGCTCATTTTCAATTTGATTTGTTGAGGTATCCCTCTCAATTCTGAAAGAGGTAAATGAACTTTGTCAGAGACTTCTAAGGGGTCAAAAGTGGGACACCACTCAATGTTTAAATAAAGAACAAAAAGAATTGTTTCAATTGGTTTTTTATAATTTTCATCTCTTTGTTCAGATTACCACGCTATCCTTCACTATAGACACATAAATGGCTTTTTTGAAATTCCTTTAAAAGCATTCACCTTATATAAAACTATATAGCAATGAATGCCAAACTAACTCCTCTAGGACCAGAGACCAGAATCACATTTTAAAACTAGTGTCCTCTCCATTCATTTGGCCCTACATTCTTATTATCCTTCCTGAACATATCCTTAATATACTTGCAATCCTGAATGTGTGAGCCCATCAAATCAACTAGCCTCTCCTTTGAATGAAGTCAAACTCTTCAACTTTGTTGACTGGCTCACATGAGATTATCTCAGATAGCTTTTTTTTTAGTTATCATACTCTAGATACCAGCTGCCCCAAGTGTTCTTATTTCTTTGTTATGTTCAGCTCTCCCTTACCTCCCAGGCTTCACATTGGTTTTCTCAGGAGAACAATCTTAACTAAAAAAACTCTTTTTCCTGTCTATACCTCATTTATTCTGTAGGTCCAACCTTAAATTCCTAGGAAATCTCTCATCATCTCCAAAGTCTGTATCCTTCTCTTCTAACTGCACTTATCAAACACATTGCACAGTATAAAACAGCCGTGGGCAAACTACAGCCCGCGGGCCGGATCTGGACCGTTTGAAATGGAAAAAAAAAGACCGTACCCTTTTATGTAATGATGTTTACTTTGAATTTATATTAGTTCACACAAACACTCCATCCATGCTTTTGTTCCGACCCTCCGGTCCAGTTTAAGAACCCATTGTGGCCCTCGAGTCAAAAAGTTTGCCCACCCCTGGATAGAACATTTTGGTGTCTTGACTAGATTATGAGTGGAAAGCATACATTATCCTGTGGCCATTATCTGTCATAGGACTAGGCATCTTATTAGCACACATATCATAGAAGGAAAAAACAAAAAGAAAACAAGAGAAGGAGACAATGGGAAATTATAGCTTAATATTTAGGAATTTTTCTCTTTCAAATACTGTATATTGCATTAAAAATGTCTTTTTTTTCCCAAAGCATCATGACAAATTGAACTCTATTTCATCATTCTATGAAGTCGTTCTAAAAGAGGAAATAAAAATTTTTGTTCACACCAGATCTTCCCCTTTTGGTGAATTTGCTACTAAAATAGAAAATATTATGCTGATTTTCTGTGCACTTCAATTTATAATTATCACCCAGTTTCCTATGTCCTTAATTTAAAACGGGTTATTCAAATTGCCATTAATATGTCTATGCAACAAATATTTCTTATGTGCTTATTGTTAAACTAGTGCCCCAATGCACGAATTTGTGCACATTGAAAAGAAATTAATTAGAAGGTGGCAGGCAAGATGGGACTGGGCGAGACGGGGCAGTACACACCTGGAACCAACCTCCCAAGGTCCCTCCCTGGTGGGCCACACCTGGGGCGGCACTGCAGCTCAAAGGGCATCTGCAGAGTGAGCAGGGTCTCCAGCAGGTGGGGTCCCTTGGCCTGGCCTGTGGGGATAGGGCCAAAACCAGTTCTCTGACATCCCCCGAGGAGTCCTGGATTGCGAGAGGGCCGTTCTCAGATGACCCACCCTGGAATTGGGATCCCTCCTCTCTGGTTCCAGGGTGCATCACCCAAGAACCACCACTGCCAAGTCACTGCAGCTCGGCAGCTCCTGCGTTGAGCATCTGCTCCCTGGTGGTCAATGCACATCATAGACACTGGTCAGAGCATGTGAACCCTGGTGGCCATTGTGCGTCATAGATACCAGTTGGACAGTCGGATGGTTGCTTAGCCTTTTATATGTATAGATATCAGGCTAGTTTCTGTAGCAAACAGTAATTCACTTAATTCTTAAAATAATCACATGAGGTCAAAGAAAGTTCAAGGAATAAAAATTCACCTGCAGCTCCATTATTAATTAATATCTGATTTCTATTAATTTAAAATATATTGTTCAAATAAGTACAGTGAATTGATCATCAAGACCTGGCTATCAAATAATTCTTGGCTTTTGTGTTAAAATATATCTATCTTTCTGAGCAAAAACCACTGTTAAGCCCAACTTTTCTGAAAGTTTCATGAAGAAAAAAATCTTACAATGAGAAATAAGCCTCAGCTTTTTATTCATTAGCCTTGGGAGAAATGGAAAGATGGGAAACACCCATTGTGACATGAACAGGAAGTCCAGAAGGAGCACCTTGGGAGGGCCACTCCCAGTGTGCGGGCTGGGCTGGTTAAATGTTGCCTGGAGACCAGTCAGTCTATGCTGTGCATCCCAACCCAAACAATATCAGCACTTATAATTGGGAAACTAGTAAATGCACTTTTAAAGTACCTAAATACCCCCATTTGAAAGAAATATGTAGTCCCCAAGTTATCCTGGTTTAAAGCCAAGAATAAGAAGACTTGCCACTTTATTTTCTTAAATTTCTTTATCTACTTTTCCCATTAAAGAGTACTCTTTTCCTTATTTAAGACCCTGATGTTAAGTCTCCATCTCCATTTGCCCCGCCAATGAGTAAGGGAGTGTGGGTGCTTACCCAGAGACATATCCATTAGTGCAAAAGTCAAAATGATTGGAAAATATGTGCTAAAATAAAAAACATCAATAACAGTTGTACTACCTCAAAGAAAAATATAGTCCTCACCTCATTTATGGGGATCAGCATTTGAAAGGCTCTGCACTTATTTTACTATGTAAACAAATTTAAAAAATGAAAACAAAGCACAGTACAGAGCAATATAGACTAAATGTCTAATTGCTTTCCTGCCACCCATTTGTTCATAATGTGCTGAGTACATTGACAGGATAATAACTGAAGAGCATGACAAATGTTTGAAATGCATACAACTTCAGATCCACTGCCATCATAAAACAATCATTTCATGAGTCAGCCAGAGTTTCCAACTTTAATTGACGCAATAGATTTGCAGTTATGGGCTTCTCTTCTGAGTTTGCCTTTTATTTTTATTAAAGAAAAAACATCCACCAAGTATTTTTTTTGCATTAAGTAGTATCATTTCCTAAATCAGTTTTCAATGTGAGTGTTTATTTTAATAAAACTAAACTTCTCTGACATGTTTGCTGTTTCAGAATACATATTTTGCCTATAGCATGAGGCAGTTGCTGCATACTGCACATCTTGGAAATGTAGCTCAGTCAAGAGGAGCCAAGGAGAGACAGAGCTGAGGAGCATGGTGCTGCACCCCATCTACCCTCCACCCCTCAATCCTGGGACTGATTTTTCAATGCTGGAGCTTGAAGTCATAGAAAATTCTTTCTCAGCTTCCATTCAGACTGGAAAACAGCTGTGGCAGCATCGTCACGATTATCTGAGAATATAAAATCTCAGAGGTAGTTGGTTAAGCTCTTCTCTCTTCCAAATCTCCACAGAAACCAGGCATATTGTTTTGCCTTCTTGGGTTATAGGAGGATGTTAAAGTCTACAATTTCCCTTTCATTATGTAATAAGGAAGAGCTGTTATACCTGGTAGAAATATTAAAAATATACTAAACAGGCTTCTAAGCCAATGTAGCAGATTGGACACATTTTTCACCAATAATTCCAATGCATGAAAATGAAATCCAGAACTTTAATACATAAGAGAATTAGGATGAATGAAAATAAGTAAAAGGAGAAAATAAAGGAAATCAATAACTCTAGATGGAAAAAATCACTAAAGAGGAACACACAAAAAAGGTCATTGTCCAGTTTTGAAGCAAAAGTTTATGTGGTATGAAACCTGAAAATAGGAAAGGGAGAAATGATTAAAGACAGCATATTTCAATTTTAAGTGAGTCAAAAAAGTTTATAAGGAAATTCAAAAACAGGAAATGAGAGACTTTTTCAAAAATTTGAAGCACTGAGTCTTATACATACAGAAGGAATACTAATCTTATATGTGGTACTAAAAAGAAAACTATTGGAGGAGATTAATTCTTTCAAAGTTAGGTGTATAACTTTTTTAAGTCCCTTAAAAATAGATACTGAAACCTGAAAGGGGGAGAATGGGCATACTCATAACCCATACTTGAGTTCATAAACATTCTCAAGTCCCGAGGGGAAACTAGGCAACTGTCAATTTGGGGGGAGAAGTCCCTCACCTAGAATAGAGAAGTAGAGCCTAAGCGTATAAGAAATGTGAAAGAGCTAAAGACTAAAACAAAATGATAAATGGATAATGAGAGTAACGTGAATAAAAAATAGTCCTCTGGTATGCAGTCCAGCCTCTAAGAGACTATCTATATGCTGGACACCCCTAGATCTGGTCAGTCAAGCCTGGAACTCAGACACTGTGTCTGGGAACAAGTTAATTAGTTCAATGGGGTACACAATGCCCACTTTTTAACTCCTGATCCCTTCTCTCCTCACACCACGAAAGTCCATATAATTATTTCTTACTAGAGGCCTGGTGCAAGAATTCATGCACAAGTGGTGTCCGGCCAGCCTGCCCTGATGGGGGCCGATCAGGGCTGATCCGGCCTGGAGGAGGGGCAGAAGGAGGTTGGCTGGCTGGCCCCACCCCCAATCGGGGTGGGGAGCCGATTGGCAGCAGGGCCTACAGAGGGGAGGGGTGGAGGGAGGTGGGGGATGGCAATTGAGACCCAAATCAGACCAGTTGGCCTCTGCAGTGCATGTCGTAGCCACCGGTCATTCCAGTCGTCCTGGTCACTTGGTTTTATATATATAGATTCCTGATAACAGGGAATCTAGTAAGTCTTAGAGAAGATGGCAGTTGAGCTCCTTCATTCTTACAACTTTAACTTTCTATAACTATCTATAGATGAATACAGTATACACACAGTACACAAACTTATTATTTGTATTTGGAAAGAAATGATATTTTTAGACAGAATGAGCATCTTGAACAAAGGCACAAAAGCAAGATGACATGGTAGGTTAATGCAATTTCTTACTGAAGTTTATAAGAAAGTGACAGTGAGAATGCTAGAAAATTAGGTAATGATTAAATGAAAGATTTAATGTGATATGCTAAGGATTGTGCATTTTACCTTATAGGAACATAATTTTTTAAAAACATATAAAGTAACATACTAGTATTCTCAGTCTTTTGAAACCATATTTTTTATGAAAAAAATCAATATATCATGTCTCCCTTAACATCACTTTCTTTATTTTAATAAACTGAATATTGTGACTCAGAAAAGTGATCAATACTGAATTAACTTTCCCAAAAGAATACAATTCTTCCCACATAAACACACACAAATATAGTATGCTTTTCAGGAAGTCACTTATTTTTCTCAAGAAAGTTTTAAAAGCAATTCACTGAGGAATAGATCATAAAGGGAAGAATAATTCCAGAGAAAGATAAGGAAAAGATTGCACCAAGTCCTTTTTAGCAAAAAAAAACCGAATACAATTCTTCCCACATAAACACACACAAATATAGTATGCTTTTCAGGAAGTCACTTATTTTTCTCAAGAAAGTTTTAAAAGCAATTCACTGAGGAATAGATCATAAAGGGAAGAATAATTCCAGAGAAAGACAAGGAAAAGATTGCACCAAGTCCTTTTTAGCAAAAAAAAAAAACAACCCAGAAACTGACTAAATTTCTAACACACACTCCTAAATGGATATACTTCTAGCAATGACAAAAGTCAAGCAGCATCCATGTCATCTATTATAGCAAGACAAAACATTAACAAAATATTACTTCAACCTGCTCTGTGTTCCAAATAACCCTTATTTTATATGACCGGCAATTTCAGTTCAAAATTGTTATTAGAATAACCACAGTTAACCTTTATTGAGTGCTTATCATTTGCCAGGTATTGTTCTCAAAACTTTACAAGTACTCATTAAATACTCACAATACTCTCATGAAGTACATATAATTATTTTCTCCATTTTACATATAAAGATACTGAGCCAGAAAGAAGTAATGTGGTATCTAGAAAACATAATTAACAAATAAACAAAACAGAAACAAATTCATAGATACAAGGAAAAAACTGATGGTTGCCAGATGGGATGGGGTATGGGGTACTGGGTGAAAAAGGTGAAGGGATCAAGAAGTACAAATTGATAGTTACAAAATAGTCATAAGGATATAAAGTACAGCACAGGAAATAGAGTCAACAATACTGTAATATCCATGTATGGTGCCAAGTGGGTACTAGACTTATCTGGGGGATCACTTTGAAAGTTATGTAAATGTCTAACCTTATGCTAAAATTAACATAATATTGAATGTCAACTGTAATTGAAAAAAACTTTTTTTAGAAAAGATATGAGTCCAAGATCATACAGTTAATTAGTGGTAAAGCTAGGATTCCAAAGATCATTTTGATTCAATGGCTATCCTTTTTACCACTATACTTAAATACTTCTAAATATTCTACACTCATGAAAAAGTTTAAGATGTTACAAATAATTAATTCTCAATTATTCCTCTTAGAGTCAGACTGTCTTCCCCACTAGTGCACAAATACTAGTACTCTAGGAATTATTTCATAGGCTCTATGAAAAATAAATTTCCAGAGTCCATGTACATATAACTTTCATATGTGAAAATATTTGTATTTTTCCTACAAATTGGATATACTTTGATTAAATATAAAATTCTAGGTTCTAAATTATCAAATTTCATATAACTTTCTATTATCTCTTTCAGGATGGCATTGTCAAAAATATTTGAGATTAGGGGATTTTTATTATTTTGTGGAAGATATGGTATTTCTTCTAATGAATGTTTTTTTTCATTTTCTCTATATTATTATTGTTAGTCTTGAAATTTCACTGTCACTGTGAGTGCATCTGAATGTGCACACACATATGTGTTTCATCCTCATATGCTTTTTCTCTTCCATTAGGCAAATTTGACAAATTCTTTACACATTTTCTCTTCCCTTTGTAATTTTAAATATTCTGAATGTGCACACACATATGTGTTTCATCCTCATATGCTTTTTCTCTTCCATTAGGCAAATTTGACAAATTCTTTACCCATTTTCTAAGTCTCTTCCCTTTGTAATTTTAAACACACTATCTACATGATGAAAAAGTTCTTCAATTTCATCATGCAGTTTCACTAATTTATTCCTCCTTTTATTCTTGTTTGTTAGCTCATATTTTGAGCTCTGTTGTTGCTTATTTGTTTCGTCTCACTGACCAAGTGTTTAATTTACATTATTTGTTTTGCTTTGTTATGTGTTTTTTTGTGGACACAATAAAGTCTCACATTTACAATGGTACACACAATCAATGCTAATCCTAAATTCTTCTCTCTTTTTTTTTTTTGCTCCATTAACTATAACTATAGTTCCCTCTATTTTTAATTTTGGTGTTCAGTTTTCTGTGCTTCTTTTTTGGTACTGGATTTCAGCAAATATTTATTGATTCTGTCTTGTATTTATTGTCATATTTGTTAGATGGTTGTTGTACCTGGTGGGTCTGAGAGTAGCCTCGCTCCAGTGTATTTCCAGTTATAAAGAGTTCTGCCCCATCCTATTTCTATGCCCAAGTTCTCAAACTTACTACTCACTTCTGGAGACAGAAAATTCAGTTGCTTCTGCCTGGTCCAGGATGTGGGTGGGCAGAGGAACGCTCAATGTGGAGGCTTCTACACATCTACCTGATTCTCCTGAGGTAATTTCATAGCCCTACCCTGTTGGTGGTGTTGAAAACTATGCCCAAGTTCTCAAACTTACTACTCACTTCTGGATACAGAAAATTCAGTTGCTTCTGCCCGGTCCAGGATGTGGGTGGGCAGAGGAACACTCAATGTGGAGGCTTCTACACACCTAGATGATTCTCCTGAGGTAATTTCATAGCCCCACCCTGTTGGTGTTGAAAGGAATTAGGTGTCCTGGAAGCATCCAACTCTTACTGCTAAAGACTATACAGTAGGAGTTAGCAACATCAATGTTTCACATTATAGATCAGTGTTATCCCCAAAATATCTGTGT
>NW_005371219.1:11865672-11867130 GCF_000412655.1 Myotis brandtii | reverse complement strand
TTTTTTTTTTGCTCCATTAACTATAACTATAGTTCCCTCTATTTTTAATTTTGGTGTTCAGTTTTCTGTGCTTCTTTTTTGGTACTGGATTTCAGCAAATATTTATTGATTCTGTCTTGTATTTATTGTCATATTTGTTAGATGGTTGTTGTACCTGGTGGGTCTGAGAGTGGCGTCACTCCAGTTTATTTCCAGTTATAAAGAGTTTTGCCCCATCCTATTTCTATGCCCAAGTTCTCAAACTTACTACTCACTTCTGGAGACAGAAAATTCAGTTGCTTCTGCCTGGTCCAGGATGTGGGTGGGCAGAGGAACGCTCAATGTGGAGGCTTCTACACATCTACCTGATTCTCCTGAGGTAATTTCATAGCCCTACCCTGTTGGTGGTGTTGAAAAGAATTAGGTGTCCTGGAAGCATCCAACTCTTACTGCTAAGGACTATACAGTAGGAGTTAGCAACATCCATGTTTCACATTATAAATCAGTGTTATCCCCAAAATATCTGTGTAATAGTTTGCTACTTGGCATCATTTTGTTCCAAATAAATGAAGCAAAAAACATGTTTTGATAGTTTTCACAGATTGAACTCTGTACTTGGAGAATGTAAACCTATAATTATACATGATTTTTCCCTACTTCTAAAATGCAGCAAAGTTTGAAAGGATGCTAGAATCTATACCTGTTCTACATCCTATTTCTATGCCCAAGTTCTCAAACTTACTACTCACTTCTGGATACAGAAAATTCAGTTGCTTCTGCCCGGTCCAGGATGTGGGTGGGCAGAGGAACACTCAATGTGGAGGCTTCTACACACCTAGATGATTCTCCTGAGGTAATTTCATAGCCCCACCCTGTTGGTGTTGAAAGGAATTAGGTGTCCTGGAAGCATCCAACTCTTACTGCTAAAGACTATACAGTAGGAGTTAGCAACATCAATGTTTCACATTATAGATCAGTGTTATCCCCAAAATATCTGTGTGACAGTTTGCTACTTGGCATCCTTTTGTTCCAAATGAATGAAGCAAAAAACATGTTTTAATAGTTTTCACAGATTGAACTATGTACTTGGAGAATGTAAACCTATAATTATACATGATTTTTCCCTACTTCTAAAATGCAGCAAAGTTTGAAAGGATGCTAGAATCTATACCTGTTCTACATAGAATGTGGCAATGTTGTACTCAAAGATGAATAATGTCTAATGGATTGACAACTCTACAAAAGTCATGAGTTTATAAAGCTGCATATATATGGACAGATAATTTTCAAAAAAGGAGCCAGAAATACACAATGGAGTAAAGATACAGTCTCTTCAATAAATGGTCCTGGGAAAATTGGAAAGCTACATGCAAATGAATGAAACTGGATTATAGTGTGTTCCCATGTACAAAAATTAATTCAAAATGGGTCAAAGACCTAACTATAAGACTGAAACAATGTTACATAGAAGAAAATATT
>NW_005371219.1:11860862-11863419 GCF_000412655.1 Myotis brandtii | reverse complement strand
CCCAGAAACTGACTAAATTTCTAACACACACTCCTAAATGGATATACTTCTAGCAATGACAAAAGTCAAGCAGCATCCATGTCATCTATTATAGCAAGACAAAACATTAACAAAATATTACTTCAACCTGCTCTGTGTTCCAAATAACCCTTATTTTATATGACCGGCAATTTCAGTTCAAAATTGTTATTAGAATAACCACAGTTAACCTTTATTGAGTGCTTATCATTTGCCAGGTATTGTTCTCAAAACTTTACAAGTACTCATTAAATACTCACAATACTCTCATGAAGTACATATAATTATTTTCTCCATTTTACATATAAAGATACTGAGCCAGAAAGAAGTAATGTGGTATCTAGAAAACATAATTAACAAATAAACAAAACAGAAACAAATTCATAGATACAAGGAAAAAACTGATGGTTGCCAGATGGGATGGGGTATGGGGTACTGGGTGAAAAAGGTGAAGGGATCAAGAAGTACAAATTGATAGTTACAAAATAGTCATAAGGATATAAAGTACAGCACAGGAAATAGAGTCAACAATACTGTAATATCCATGTATGGTGCCAAGTGGGTACTAGACTTATCTGGGGGATCACTTTGAAAGTTATGTAAATGTCTAACCTTATGCTAAAATTAACATAATATTGAATGTCAACTGTAATTGAAAAAAACTTTTTTTAGAAAAGATATGAGTCCAAGATCATACAGTTAATTAGTGGTAAAGCTAGGATTCCAAAGATCATTTTGATTCAATGGCTATCCTTTTTACCACTATACTTAAATACTTCTAAATATTCTACACTCATGAAAAAGTTTAAGATGTTGCAAATAATTAATTCTCAATTATTCCTCTTAGAGTCATACTGTCTTCCCCACTAGTGCACAAATACTAGTACTCTAGGAATTATTTCATAGGCTCTATGAAAAATAAATTTCCAGAGTCCATGTACATATAACTTTCATATGTGAAAATATTTGTATTTTTCCTACAAATTGGATATACTTTGATTAAATATAAAATTCTAGGTTCTAAATTATCAAATTTCATATAACTTTCTATTATCTCTTTCAGGATGGCATTGTCAAAAATATTTGAGATTAGGGGATTTTTATTCTTTTGTGGAAGATATGATATTTCTTCTAATGAATGTTTTTTCATTTTCTTATTATTATTATTGTTAGTCTTGAAATTTCACTGTCATTGTGAGTGCATCTGAATGTGCACACACATATGTGTTTCATCCTCATATGCTTTTTCTCTTCCATTAGGCAAATTTGACAAATTCTTTACACATTTTCTCTTCCCTTTGTAATTTTAAATATACTATCTACATGATGAAAAAGTTCTTCAATTTCATCATGCAGTTTCACTAATTTATTCCTCCTTTTATTCTTGTTTGTTAGCTCATATTTTGAGCTCTGTTGTTGCTTATTTGTTTCGTCTCACTGACCAAGTGTTTAATTTACATTATTTGTTTTGCTTTGTTATGTGTTTTTTGTGGACACAATAAAGCCTCACATTTATAATGGTACACACAATCAATGCTAATCCTAAATTCTTCTTTTTTTTTTGCTCCATTAACTATAACTATAGTTCCCTCTATTTTTAATTTTGGTGTTCAGTTTTCTGTGCTTCTTTTTTGGTACTGGATTTCAGCAAATATTTATTGATTCTGTCTTGTATTTATTGTCATATTTGTTAGATGGTTGTTGTACCTGGTGGGTCTGAGAGTGGCGTCACTCCAGTTTATTTCCAGTTATAAAGAGTTTTGCCCCATCCTATTTCTATGCCCAAGTTCTCAAACTTACTACTCACTTCTGGAGACAGAAAATTCAGTTGCTTCTGCCTGGTCCAGGATGTGGGTGGGCAGAGGAACGCTCAATGTGGAGGCTTCTACACATCTACCTGATTCTCCTGAGGTAATTTCATAGCCCTACCCTGTTGGTGGTGTTGAAAAGAATTAGGTGTCCTGGAAGCATCCAACTCTTACTGCTAAGGACTATACAGTAGGAGTTAGCAACATCCATGTTTCACATTATAAATCAGTGTTATCCCCAAAATATCTGTGTAATAGTTTGCTACTTGGCATCATTTTGTTCCAAATAAATGAAGCAAAAAACATGTTTTGATAGTTTTCACAGATTGAACTCTGTACTTGGAGAATGTAAACCTATAATTATACATGATTTTTCCCTACTTCTAAAATGCAGCAAAGTTTGAAAGGATGCTAGAATCTATACCTGTTCTACATAGAATGTGGCAATGTTGTAGTCAAAGATGAATAATGTCTAATGGATTGACAACTCTACAAAAGTCATGAGTTTATAAAGCTGCATATATATGGACAGATAATTTTCAAAAAAGGAGCCAGAAATACACAATGGAGTAAAGATACAGTCTCTTCAATAAATGGTCCTGGGAAAATTGGAAAGCTACATGCAAATGAATGAAACTGGATTATAGTGTGTTCCCATGTACAAAAATTAATTCAAAATGGGTCAAAGACCTAACTATAAGACTGAAACAATGTTACATAGAAGAAAATAT
>NW_005371219.1:11841921-11860735 GCF_000412655.1 Myotis brandtii | reverse complement strand
CCAAAGACAAGGGAAGTAAAGGCAAAAATAAATGAATGGGACTATGTCAAACTAAAAAGGTTCTACACAGCAAAAGGAACTGACAACAAAACAAACAGGCAGCCAACCAGATGGAAGATGATATTTGCAAACAGTAGCTCTGACAAAGGTCTAATTTCCAAAATATATAAATAACTCATAAAACTCAACACCAAACAACCCAATCAAAAAGTGGGCAAAATACCTGAAAATACACCTCTCCCAAGAAGACATATGAATAGCCAATTTATAATAATAAAAGCGTAATATGCTAATTAGACTGAATAGCCAAATGACCTTCCAGACATCCTTCTGGATATCCTTCCGGATCACTTTCCAGACAAAGCCGGGGCTTCCAGGGCAAGCCACCACGGCTGCAAGGGCTGAGCCCCTTGAACGAATTTCGTGCATCAGGCCTCTAGTAGATACTATATGAAAAGATGTTCAACCTCACTGGCAATTAGGGAAATGCAAATCAAAACTACAATGAGATACCACCGCAAACCAATCAGAGTGGCCATTACCAACAAGACAAGCAATAACAAGTGTTAGAGAAGTTGTGGAAAAAAAGGTACCACTCATCCACTAATCAGAGTGGCCATTACCAACAAGACAAGCAATAACAAGGGTTAGAGAAGTTGTGGGAAAAAAAGGTACCACTCATCCACTGCTGGTAGGAATGTACACTGGTACAACCACTATGGAAAACAGTCTGGCGATTCCTCAAAAAATTAAAAATAGAGCTACCATGTGACCCAGCAATCCCTCCCCTGGGTATGTACCCGAAAACCTCAAAATCATGTATTTGTAAAGATATATGCACTCCTATGTTTATTGCAGCATTATTCATGGTGGCCAAGACATGGAAACAACCAAAGTATCCTGTGATAGAGGACTGGATAAAGAAGATGTGGTACATATACACAATGGAATACTACTCAGCCATAAGCAAGGATGACACAGTGCCATTTGCAACAACATAGATGAACCTTGAGAGCATTATGCTAAGTGAAATAAGTCAGTCAGAAAAAGCTAAGAACCATGATTTCACATACCAACAGCAGTGTGGTGGTTGCCAGAGGGAAGAAGACATATGATTTCACTCATATGTGGGATATAAAAGTGAAATTCGTGAACACAACAGCAGTGTGGTGGTTGCCAAAGGGAAGAAGAGTCCTAATATATGGTGACAGGAGAAGATTTGACTTTGGGTAGTGAGCACATACTGCATTTCTATGTAGTTACAGGTCATATATGGTGACAGGAAAAGATTTGACTTTGGGTAGTGAGCACATAACTGCATTTCTATGTAGTTACAGGTCATATAACATAGAAACCCACACCTGAAACCTGTATATATTCATGTTGACCAATGTCACCCCAATAAATTTAATTTTTAAAAAAGCCATGTGCCAATTTGTTGCCTTCTTCCCTATCTGAGGAAACCATGAGAGCCTCAGTAGCAACTATATTTTCCAGACAAAATTCAAAGTAAATTATTCATTAAATATTAGATTCATGAAGAAAGTCTAATGTAAAGGTTATCCAACCTATTGGAAAAGTTGTTGCAAGAAATATCCTGAGCACTTATTTTTGGACCCTTGGACTCTGGTCAAGAACAGTACTGACAGAGTAATTCATTGTGCAAGAAAACCCATGTAAAACAAATCAGCAAAATTGAAAATGTACTTATCACTGCAATAAATGCTACATAATT
The DNA here is from genome assembly GCF_000412655.1 of Myotis brandtii. Lineage (NCBI taxonomy): Eukaryota > Metazoa > Chordata > Mammalia > Chiroptera > Vespertilionidae > Myotis > Myotis brandtii. The sequence continues at coordinate 11,859,000 of NW_005371219.1, read as the reverse complement.
ATTGCAATAGAAAACTATAAATCATAAATAAATATACACATTTTAAAAGTGTAAAAAATGAAAAAAAACAAAATAAATTCATGAAAACACTTTAAATAAAAATAAGACTGTTATCACACTATTAAGCAAGAAGAACTCTTGAGAAAAATAAAACGGACTCCAACTTCACAAATACAAAAGTACCTATGAGCTGCTGGTTGTGTTCTCAAAGTGCAAAATGATCTTCATAAATATGAAAAAAGATGCCAACTATCACAATTATCAAAAGTAGTATGTTGAGCCTGTCTACACTAGGGGTGTGACTGATGTCTGGCAGACAGCTGTAGTGGATTATCATTCCGTCAAATATTCCTTTCTTGGTAACTTGAACACTGAATTGTCTGTTTTCTGTAACATCTTGAGCATGGTTCACACGTCCTGCTGCCACCCTCCACTCTGGATGTTCAATTATCATGTAGCATTAGAAACCGACTAAACAACTACCTACCTACCTATAAAAACAACTAACTTGGTGTCTAATGTTATGTGATAATTAGAGAGAGATAGAATATTTGTGCTTCTTTGGTTGGCATATAACTGATATAAGCAATATTCTCCAAATAAAATAATCATATTATCAATTACATTGATTTTTATAAGCACTGTTTACAGCAGAAAACTATATGAAAAAGAAAACAAATGGCCAAATAAAAAATTACATCCAAGCTTTTATAAAAATTCAAGGACCTGTATTATGAACATATTGGTTATGACTTTGTACTAGAGTTTTGCAAAATGTTACAACTGGGGGAAATTGGGCAAAGTGTACATGGGAACTCTAGAGAGAGGTTTTTATTATTATTTTATTATTTCTTACAACTACATGTGAATCTACAGTTATCTCAATGAAACACTTGAAATTTAATTAAAAATATAATTTAAAATAGTAACTCAAGGACTAATTTGGAATGAAATAAACTCTTTGGTGCTCAAGGACCTACTTTCATGTATGGTTTTATAACCTGCATTTTAATCATATTTCAAGCCCTTCTAGTCCCATCCTTCTAGTCCTCTTCCTCCTCCTACCACAAGTAAAATTTTTTCTGACATAAATTACTCAGGAAAATCCATTAATCAATCCCAATTCTCCCATAAATATGTAGAAAATATTAGCTATATAAGGACAGAATTTTCTCAGAAATTCCATTCTCTATATTTCATATTGCATGTCTGATTATAGTAATATGTTATTTTTTACCAAACAGTAAAACAATTTTTGGGAATCAAAAGTTGCTAAATAAGTTACAAACATGGCATTTCTTATATCAAACTAGAATATATTGTTAAAAACTATTAATTTGATTCAAATTTAATGATTCCAGGAAAAGACAGAAGCTCTAATCTTATTTAAGTTGGATCCTATATTTTTACTTCTTAAAAATTCTGTTACTAGAAGATCTTTATTTTATTGCATTGAATATATTAATGTCATGAATAAATATAAATTTCCCAAACTGGGTGTAAGCAGTTGAATTATCTTGTTATTCACATATGTATGCATTTATTAGTTCAAGTGCAGCATCATAGCAGAAAATCAGGCTATTTCACACATCATTTCAAATTACCAAAAATAAGCATGCATATTTAAAGTTTTATTATTCCATAATATAGTGAAATATAAAGAATACATATATTTTCTCTTAGGTTTAGACAATTTCACTCATTTGATTAACAACATTAACTGGATATAGCCTATTCAATGCTTCATTTTCTTTTGTAAAAGTTCAAACACAAAATCACAAACTTTGTCTTTACAAAAAATACTAGTAGAATTAAGTGTGACATACAAAACATTACATCACTTTTCTTTTACCCTTTTAAAGAGAACACATTGGTTTGAGCTAATTTTAGATTTCAGAGGCCAGTACAGCTTGGCAGCCTCCCTCAGAGTTGAGGGAACACAAGAGTAAAGTGTGCATGCAGTATTTCAGCTTTTTGGGGGGATTCCTGAGGGACTGGCTTCTGTCTTGTCTAAACTGGGGCACTAATGGGACTCAAAATACTCTAGAACTCTGGGGTAGAGAGTGCAGAGAACAAAGAAAACTCAGGCATTTGTAGCAACTAAAGAACCTGCAGAACCACACACAGACAACAAAGAGCCTTAAAGAAAGAATGAAACCCTGTGATATCATATGATGTCAACATGGATTAACCTTGAGGACATCATGTTAAATGAAACAAGCCAGTCACAGAAGGACAAATACTATATGATCCCATTTATTTAAGATATCCAAAGTAATCAAACTCTTTTAGAAACAGAAAGTGAAGTGATGATTGATTTCCAGGAGCTGGGAGGAGGGAGAAAAATGGGGTATTGCTGTTCAATGGGCATAGAGTTTCACTCATGGAAGATAAAAAATGTCTAGAGACCCGCTAGACAACATGTGCATACAGTTAATAATAGTGTGCAGTACACTTAAAGTTTTGTTAAGAGGGTAAATCTCTGTTATATGTTTTTTATCACAATAAAAAAATCAAATAAATATCACTGCTTTATTCTTTTCCCGTTGGGTTTAGAATACCTAGGAAGAATGAAATCTCATTAACAAGTTTTGAAAATCCTGGGGAAGGGGAGGATATATTCAAAAGGCAATCAAATATATAGGTGTGAAATAATGCCCCTTGATGGAGTATAGTACTTAATATGGTGCATCTGAATAAATAACATTATTTTTAGTTATCAAATTTCAAACTTAATGTTAGAAAAGTAACTTTCACTCTCCATAATTATCCTTGTCTAGACAGATGACTCAAAATCTGATACCCCTCTGTGGCTAGAGATTTTAGGTTACTCATCTGACAGCCAAATTTACTTCACATTTTCTTGTAAGCCTAGATCTTTATAACATATCATTAAGCTCCTTATTCCCAAGCCTAACTTTTAAGTTAAAATTGAAATTCAGAAGTAACAATACTGAACCATAAATCTGAATGCTGTACACAGGTATAATTGTCGGTCTTTCTCTTGCCTATCTTGAGAATATTCACTGTAGCAAAAGGAATTTTAGAAAACAGATACGATATTTAAATCACATGGCAAGTTTTGTTGATAAAGTAAGCCTGGCCTGTGTGGCTTAGTAGTTGAGCATTGATCTATGAACCAGATGGTCAGGGTTTGAAACTTGGTCAGGGCACATGCCTGAGTTTTGGGCTCGATCCCCAGTGAGGAGTGGCGGGGAGGGGGGCATCCAGGAGGAAGCTAATAGATGATTCCCTCTCATCATTCATGCTCCTATCTCTCCTTCCTTCTCCCTTCCTCTATGAAATCAATAAAAATATATTTAAATGTATATAATATACCATAAATTTATATAATCTACTTATGTTTGGAGTCCCTTCTTATATAGACACAAGTAGGAAGGGTACAGATCACAGAGTGTTGAAAATCAGGGTAAAGTCATATACTTTTTCTAGCCCATACAAGTTACTCAGGGACCAAGTAAAAAGACCAATTACCAGTTGAGTTAGGAGTACTATATTCTTTTTTGTTTTTTAATGGAAAGACTCAGGTTGCATCAAGTAAGGGAAGTCTGGTGTAAGGTTACCAACAGGTATTCTCAGCCACTTCTCACAAAAAGCCTGGAGAAGTCTAACAATCGAGTAGAAATTGTAGAACAGCACAAAACTGCGAATAGCTATGGTAGTTTAAGGGCACCTAGAACTCAGAGAAATCTGGCAACTAGATTGTAATCTTTCAGCAACAGCAGTCTCATAAACTTCATTCTAGAACTCTGTCTGTATACATCCTAGCTACATAGGAATGTGTGCTTCTCTCTCTTCGGCTTTCTCGTTTGTAACATTACTAGTATTCTCTTGTTTCTCCACTTGGAGAGTGGGTCTGATGGTCCTGTGAATACCCATAATTCCCCTTTAGGCAGTGGCTTGAAAGACCACCTTACAAGGTACTGCCCAACAGATAGGTTACCTGGGGGCAAGTGCCAACCCCTGAATCAAAACTTAGGAATCACAAATGTGTGATCAGTTATATGGAAGAAGACCCTTAAGGAGGCCTTTGGGTGGGCGCTATTATAAAAATACATGGCTGAGAGAGTGGCAGAGAGTACACACTGGGCAGATGCTCAATTAGGAAAGCTAATCCTATATAATAATGAGGTAATATGCAAATTAACCCTCACGCCCTCAGAAGATGGCTGCCTACAACCAGGCTGGCAGGGGGGTTAGTGAGGGACAACCAAACAACTGAACAGCAGGCTGCATGGGGCAACCAGGCTGGCAGAGCAGTTATGAGCGATCAGGCTGGCAGGGAGGGGGCAGTTGGGGGCGACCTGGCCAGCAGGCAGGTGAGCAATTAAGGAGCCAGCAGTCCAGATTGTGAAAGGGATGTCCGACTGCCAGTTTAGGACCGATCCCCAGGGGACCCCTTGGGATCCCCTGGGGATTGGGCCTAAACTGGCAGTCAGACATCTCCCAAGGGGTCCCAGATTGGAGAGGGTGCAGGCTGGGCTGAGGAGCACACAAATTTTGTGCACCGGGTCTCTGGTAAGGTTTAAACACAAATGATTGACAGCCAGAGCAGCCAATAAATAAGCATCTCACACTGAAGGAGCTATAGTAGAATAGAACAAACAGAAGTTTAAAAAGCAGGGGTCAACTAAAAAAAAAACGGAAAAATCTAAATAAACACCACAGGTAGAAGGCTAATTGGCTTTCCCATTATTCAGTTCCATCTGCTTATTTCTCTTGTTTATAGATTATGGGCTTTTTAAGGTATTCATGGCAGAAAGTTCCAGAACATCTGATTTTACATTTGTTTGCCCAGTCACTTATGGACTATAAACACAACAGTGTGATTCCAGCAACTGCTTCCAAGGCTCCTTGGACCTCAGTTACTGTTTCCATGCACAGGAGGTAATTGGCCCCAACAAACATTTTAGTCCAAGAAGTAATTCTAACTTTTAACTGTGTTTATTCTGTTAGTATCTGTGGTTGTCAGGAGGATGGTTTGTGTGGGGACTAAGATAACTTTTTCTTAACATATATTCATAAAATAGTGAGGTTACATGTGATCTTTGGTTTTTCAAGCAAAAATTTTTTTAAGACTAGAATGTAAGTAGTCATTCTGCACATGGGTATAATTTCAGAGTGTATTATGTATACAAAACACTTCCTATGCAGGAATTACATCACTTTGACAATAAATATGGCGGCTGTGTACAAAAGGCTTCGCCTTTATCATGATGCAATCCTAGTCCCACTATGACTAAAAAGTTCAGAGACAGGCACCAGAAGTATAATAGTAACAAGAAGAGATGTAGAGTAAGAAAAAAAAAAAAAGATGAAGTTCACTTGAACACACATATGCTTTACAACAATCTCTGTGAAGAGTTATAAAAAATAATATTAAAGTGATATATGCATATTTTCGTACTTTAAATGTTTTAATTCTCTTATAAACAAGAAAAATATGGCTTCAAATTTTAGGTCTTGTTGGAGTTTGAAGAAATACATATTTGGTTAGTTCCATGAGATATTGGTAATCTGATTATAAATCAGGCAAATGCAAATATGCATATTGTAAACTGACTTTAAATAGGGGTTCTGCGGAAGGCTACCTAAAAACAACAGTGAAGTGATACATTGTTTTACCTGAATAATTGTTTTGGATAAGATCAGTCTTCTCAATTTCATTTAATCAAAATGTACTGTTAAAGGTTGGATCATTCCAAAACTTAATACTGAAGAGAAAATTACATTCTATTAAGTCAAAGGAAGGTTATGACTAAAAATATTTTTTCTTTGTAGCTGAAAGAAAATTTTAAAAATTATAATATAATGGCTGTGTTCTTAGGAAAAATGTATTAATTGTTCTTTTCAAATTGCTAGTTACCTATGAAATGAAGTCTTGTTATTAACATTTACCATAATTGATAAAAGATTCTTTAAGCCATAATTAATTAAGGTAAATTAATTATAACATTTGAGCTGAAATCTAAACTGTATAGGCCTTTAGTTTTTAATATACCTATAAACTAAAGGAATTTCCCTCCCCTATAAAAATTGTTTTTAATGAATTCGTTCAAAACACACCAAACCATTTTTTAAAATTGTAATTCAAAATTAGATTCAATAATGGTTTTCCAAAATCAACTTGGAAGTAATCATTGTGTTTTAGAATATCTGATTATTCCTTACCAAATTGATAAGAGTTTTCAGCTCTAACAGGAGCATTGAGGTACTAAAACAGAATACAGCTCCCAAATTAAAATATATCTGGTGGCAGATGGTCCAATCTCTTTTTAAACATAGGGGACTTATAATGTGTAATAGCTGAACTGTATGTAAAATGTCTTTTTCTTTTCACCCAGTAGCAGAGAGGTCCACGAGGAACAGATGTCTGTTTTTCCTGATTAAAGTGAAAGACATTTCTGAACACTTTTTGAAGTGGGTTTTTATGCAAAAATGTTCTAAGACTATTATATTTGATATGCTTAAAGTATTCTTCAAAATCAATATACTTCTATAGAACTAGACCTGCTCTCTAAATATCCTCAAAACGGATCCATTTCCTATAATATAACTACTATGCAATAAAAATACCAAATGCTATGATGTTCACTTTTTTCCTCATTTTTCTTATAATTATTACCTGGAGAGTTTTGAAGAATTCTAATGAAGATATTACTAAAAGGGCTAGTTCTCCTATTCAAAACATTGCTACTTCTTGATAAATAGTATATTATGCGCATGTGTATTTGCTCAAATGCCACTCTATCAAAATTATCCATTTGTCTATCTTGGGATCCCTCCTTTATCACAGTTTCATTGAAAGGCAGTTCAGGAATTGTATGTAGCAAGAGGGGTTTGAAATGGTCTTACTGCTCTGAGACTGAGTCTGGAAGTGCCTGGCCTTTCTGAGATGTGGCCAGCAGACTGGTCCCCAAGCACACCTGTGAAACAGCACATCTGCTTACCTGGACCATCCTGCTCAGACCTTCTGTATTGTTAGATTCTCCATGCCCCCAGGGCAATGACACTTACCATGTGCCTCAGGGGAGGGCTTGGCATTCCTTTCAGCTTAACTACTTGCGTCTGAATTATGTTCTCATTATCATATTTTGGATGGAATTTTGAAAAAAAGCTGGCTCTGCCTCTGACAATGATGCCACCATTAATACTCTGTGCTTTCAAAATTGAACCCCTGCCCTATTTCCTTCCTTTTAGTTTTCAAAACCCAGCATAGAAATATATTAGTTTTCTAGGATCCTGGTTGGACATTATTGTTTGTTAACCCTCTCTCCAGGAGAGTAATTACTAGATGGGTTTACACCAATGATTCTGCTGTTCCAGTTCCTCCTCACCTTAGAAATAGGACCTCAGCCCCCAGCATGCCACACAGCTGTATAAATCGAATATACCACTGTGAACACTGAATGAAAAAAACACACAAGTCCTACTTCAGGTTATTTTAAATTTGTAATAATTTTAGAATTGTAATATTTTCTTGATTATCTTGCGTGAACTTATTGTTAAGGCACTGATAAACAAATTGAACAGTTTTTTTGCGTGTGTATTTTTAATGTCTTTACTTCACTTCCTGACTATTTTAGTTTATCCATGTATTATTTTTATTGGGCATAATTATACATTTCAATTTTGTCATATTCTGACTTCTCATCCCATATATAGACAAAGGTCATTGGAATGATAGTTGAATCATGCCTGACATTTAGAAAGTGCTCTGTAAATATTTTTGTAAATTATGTAGCATATTTCCTCAAATCCAGGATCCCACTTAATATAAGATATTTTCTAAATAAACAAAAACAACCAAATAAAAAAATAGCTCAAATAGCATAATTTATCCCTACGAGGATCTCTGCCCCTGTAAGAAAGTATGATTGATCTTATAGAAATAAGCCATCCTCCCACCCTGAGTCCCATTTTGCTTTGGGTGTTCTGCAGTAATGCATAAAAACAGAATGACACTGTTGTCATAACCCATGCTTTCAATCTGGACCTCCTTAGCATTCTTCAGACAGACAGCATAAAGTCAAAGTGAAAGCTTTAGCTTAATTCTCACAAATACATGTAATAACAAGTAAAATTAGAACTTACTCTTCTATCTTGAAAATGTATAGTCTCAGTTTGACACCAACTGAAATATCATTCCAACTTCAGCAATGCAAAGTGCTTTTGTGTTCAAGTCTCCTACTAATATTAAGAAGCTTAAACCAGATTTTAGTTTTCAATAACCTGGTTTCTTACATACTTTTCAACACAATACATTGTTTTCAGGAGCATCAAAGGAGTAAAAGAGCAGGCAATAAAGCCCATTCATTTTCAATACTAAAAGGAATTCAGCACTTTATTCTAAGTGTTTTATTATGTTTTCATTTGCATAGTTATTGGAATCATTGTCAAATTATATGGAGATTTCCTCAGTTACTCATTGTATAAAAATATATGTGTGGAAATGTCTCTGTCTATGCAGGTAGGAAAAGGCCTGAATTTGACAAAAATTAAAATGTGTAATTATGCCCCAGAAAAAAAAGCACAAATATAATAAATATCAAGGTGAGGCAAATATTTTGTTTAACTTTTTCACTTTGAATGTTTATCACTTCTACTTTGCTATAAAGAATATCCAAAATCAAAATTCCCAAATTTTAATTTGGAGGATCACATTGGTGAACTTTTCTTTTACAGACACAATCCTAGGAGATGTATGGGCTTCTACTCCATTTGCATCTTTCTATGGTTAATGGTGCTAGGAAGCTCTATATTAGAGATGTCTAGCACCTACCTGATACAAACTTTAGGTATCAAATAGGTTTTATTCTTTCCAATCGCTGCTGACATTTTGTGTGCATATCTAGGGCCCAGATATTTCAGCATCATAGTTATCGTGTGCTTTTCCTACCCCTCACGTGCCTTAAAAATGAGTCAACTTCACACACAATTTTCATGATAAAACCCTCAACAAATTAGATATAGAGAGAACATATCTCAACATAATGAAGGCCATTTACAACAATCTCAACATAGTAAGGGCTATATACAACAAACCCACAGCTAACATCAAACTCAAGGGAAAATAATGGAAGCTTTCTTTCTAAGATCAAGAGCAAGACAAGGATGTCCACTTTGACCATTCTTATTCAACCCAGTTCAGAAAGTTCTAGCTAGACCAGTAGGCAAGACAATTAGGCATCCACATCGGAAAGAAAGAGGTAAAATTGTCATTATTAGCAGGTAATATGATCTCATACATAGAAAATCATAAAGACTCAACCAAAACATGTTGGAACTAATCAACAAATTCAGTACAGGTGCAGGTTATAAAATCAACATTCAAACGTCAATAATCTAGTGGCTGCGTTTCACTGGAGAACACTGACTAATCTGTATTACCGTGCTGAGAGTGGTTATTGAAACATAAAGAGATTTAATATAAGGTGCTGACTTACATGATTATGGAGGCACAGAAGTCCCATGATCTGCCATCTGTAAGCTGGAGACCCAGGAATGGTGGCGGTGTAGTTGGAAGGGCTGAGAGCCCGGGAGCCAAAGATGTAAATTGCAGTCCCAGGCTGAAGGCCTGAGAACTAGGAGCACACAGGGCAGAGGATAAAATTCAGCTCAACAGTCCAGCAGAGAGAGTGAATCCCAAATGTGGGGTGTTGAGTCCTAGTTCGTTGTCTCGTGAAATCGAAGAATGAAGTCCCAGACGGAAATGATTAGTGAGACAAAAGTTTACTGAGAGAAGCGAGTCCTGCAAAAGGTGCAGCTGGGGTTCCAGGAACAGGCCAGTGTCCAGAGCTTCCTTTCCATGTGCCAGTTGGGAGTAGTTTAGTATCCAAGCTAAATAAAGTCTATCAGTCCACGTGTGGAGGACCACGTGCCATAAGCCGCAAGGGCACAGGAAAGCGCATCTCCTGAAATCAACCCCAGATCCTAGCGCACAGGGGAGAGAGGAGGAACCGCTCGCTTTTTTGTATATATGCTTGCTAGTTCCTGATTGGTTCTCTCAAAGAATATTGTCTTAGCAACATCCTTGGGATTGGTTTATACACCTTACTGCCTTGTGATTGGTTATCTGCACACTGCCTGTCTTAGTAACATCCCAAGGTTTTAAAGTTCATGCCTCTGGAGCACGTGCCTTTCCTACCCACACGTGCCTTTCATAGGCGCAGGTGCCTTTCCTTCCCCATCCTGTTGGATGCCTTTTCATCTATTCTGTGAATGGGACGGTGCCGTTAACATTGGGAGGGCAAACTGCTTTACTCAGACCACCAAGTCTAATGCTAATCTCTTCCAGGGTCCTCCAAGATCAAGAGGAGGACCCTGGATGAACCCTCACAGACACACCAGAAAAAATGTTTAACCAGATATATGAGCATCCTGTGATATATAAAATTAACCATTACAGTATAGATAGAAAGCAAATGAAGTAAACAATGCAACAGCTCTCACTGGCTACCTCAAGAGAGATTCCAGGCTGTGGCACAGAGAGGAGGGAGGTACTATGGTGGAGACCAACAGACACTGATGTGAGGGCACATGGCTGAGAATCTGGGGAAACCATGACCAGAGTTCATAGTACAGAGCAGCAGAGTAGCGAGACCAGCACAGGAAGCGAATCCCAGAAGTCTAGAAAGGGGTCCTCTGAAGTAACAAATCATAAAAGCATAGCCCAAAAAAGGATCAAAGTACAGATCAAAGTACAGATTACCAGTCTTAGCTGGTGTTGCTCGGTGGATAGAGCCTCTGTCTATGCACTGTAAGGGTCCCAGGTTTGATTGTGTCAGCTGACATTTTGTGTGCATATCTAGGGCCCAGATATTTCAGCATCATAGTTATCGTGTGCTTTTCCTACCCCTCACGTGCCTTAAAAATGAGTCAACTTCACACACAATTTTCATGATAAAACCCTCAACAAATTAGATATAGAGAGAACATATCTCAACATAATGAAGGCCATTTACAACAATCTCAACATAGTAAGGGCTATATACAACAAACCCACAGCTAACATCAAACTCAAGGGAAAATAATGGAAGCTTTCTTTCTAAGATCAAGAGCAAGACAAGGATGTCCACTTTGACCATTCTTATTCAACCCAGTTCAGAAAGTTCTAGCTAGACCAGTAGGCAAGACAATTAGGCATCCACATCGGAAAGAAAGAGGTAAAATTGTCATTATTAGCAGGTAATATGATCTCATACATAGAAAATCATAAAGACTCAACCAAAACATGTTGGAACTAATCAACAAATTCAGTACAGGTGCAGGTTATAAAATCAACATTCAAACGTCAATAATCTAGTGGCTGCGTTTCACTGGAGAACACTGACTAATCTGTATTACCGTGCTGAGAGTGGTTATTGAAACATAAAGAGATTTAATATAAGGTGCTGACTTACATGATTATGGAGGCACAGAAGTCCCATGATCTGCCATCTGTAAGCTGGAGACCCAGGAATGGTGGCGGTGTAGTTGGAAGGGCTGAGAGCCCGGGAGCCAAAGATGTAAATTGCAGTCCCAGGCTGAAGGCCTGAGAACTAGGAGCACACAGGGCAGAGGATAAAATTCAGCTCAACAGTCCAGCAGAGAGAGTGAATCCCAAATGTGGGGTGTTGAGTCCTAGTTCGTTGTCTCGTGAAATCGAAGAATGAAGTCCCAGACGGAAATGATTAGTGAGACAAAAGTTTACTGAGAGAAGCGAGTCCTGCAAAAGGTGCAGCTGGGGTTCCAGGAACAGGCCAGTGTCCAGAGCTTCCTTTCCATGTGCCAGTTGGGAGTAGTTTAGTATCCAAGCTAAATAAAGTCTATCAGTCCACGTGTGGAGGACCACGTGCCATAAGCCGCAAGGGCACAGGAAAGCGCATCTCCTGAAATCAACCCCAGATCCTAGCGCACAGGGGAGAAAGGAGGAACCGCTCGCTTTTTTGTATATATGCTTGCTAGTTCCTGATTGGTTCTCTCAAAGAATATTGTCTTAGCAACATCCTTGGGATTGGTTTATACACCTTACTGCCTTGTGATTGGTTATCTGCACACTGCCTGTCTTAGTAACATCCCAAGGTTTTAAAGTTCATGCCTCTCTCGAGCACGTGCCTTTCCTACCCACACGTGCCTTTCATAGGCGCAGGTGCCTTTCCTTCCCCATCCTGTTGGATGCCTTTTCATCTATTCTGTGAATGGGACGGTGCCGTTAACATTGGGAGGGCAAACTGCTTTACTCAGACCACCAAGTCTAATGCTAATCTCTTCCAGGGTCCTCCAAGATCAAGAGGAGGACCCTGGATGAACCCTCACAGACACACCAGAAAAAATGTTTAACCAGATATATGAGCATCCTGTGATATATAAAATTAACCATTACAGTATAGATAGAAAGCAAATGAAGTAAACAATGCAACAGCTCTCACTGGCTACCTCAAGAGAGATTCCAGGCTGTGGCACAGAGAGGAGGGAGGTACTATGGTGGAGACCAACAGACACTGATGTGAGGGCACATGGCTGAGAATCTGGGGAAACCATGACCAGAGTTCATAGTACAGAGCAGCAGAGTAGCGAGACCAGCACAGGAAGCGAATCCCAGAAGTCTAGAAAGGGGTCCTCTGAAGTAACAAATCATAAAAGCATAGCCCAAAAAAGGATCAAAGTACAGATCAAAGTACAGATTACCAGTCTTAGCTGGTGTTGCTCGGTGGATAGAGCCTCTGTCTATGCACTGTAAGGGTCCCAGGTTTGATTGTGTCAAGGGCACATGCCCAGGTTGTGGACTCAATCCACAGTAGGGGGTGTGCAGGAGGCAGCTGATCAATGCTTCTCTCTCATCATTGATGTTTCTATCTCTCTCTCTCCCTCTCCCTTCCTCTCTGAAATCAATAAAAATATATATATATTTTTTTTAAAGTACAGATTACCACATAAGATGATTCAGGATGGAATCGTCCTGAAACCATCTCAAATAATTAGATGGCTTCTAATCTCAAATTAGAAGGAAACAGTGTCCTGCATTCACTCAGGGCCAGGAATAACACATGTTCCCACCAGCAAGACTCAAGTCATGGGGCATTAGGTACAGTTTTCAGGAAGGTCTTGACTGAACAGAGTGAAATAATTTGAGCACTGTTCCAACCCCTCCTAACAAATCATAAAAGCATCACCCAAAAGGCTCAAACTTTTCCAAGTAACATAATGGCATGCCAGAAGGAAAATCAAGAGGAGGACCCTGGATGAGGGCTTCAGAAGTCTGATGTTAGGAGTTAAGAGAAAGCAATATAGCCAGCAGACATCATAAACAGACTCATACTTCTTGAAATGCATATTTCAGCCCCTGAGGTTGATTGCTTGCCATAGAATCCAGTCCTTCCATTCTGCCCATTGTTCTCCATGCCCAGGCCTCTGAAACTTGCACTGTGCTGGCTTTGGTGACAGCTTGGATGAACTTATCTTGTTCAACCTTATTGTTCTGCCTGGGAGGGCAGGATTTTGACTTTAACTTTTTTACTATAAACCAGCAATTGTTGGATCAGTTGCTGGACTAACTTCTTACCTAACTTTGAATCTGACATGTGAGAAGAAAACTGAATCAAATTCAATACATTATTTGTATCTAGTGAGGGTTCAATAAAAGTTAATGGGCTTGAATTTAATTTATGTTAGCTAAGTTTTTTCTCATGGTTTCGGCATCATCAAATAACTTCCAAGCATGTCTATTTTTTGTGGCTAGAAATCTCTTGGTCTTACATGTAAAAACACAGATCTTCACTAACATCCTGGAAGGGCACGATGTTTCTTTTAGCTGGGCTGCAGCTGACTGGATGAGATGTATACCCAATCAAGGAGGTGGCAGTAGCTTTAAACAAGTGGAAATCCGAAATGAAATGGGAACCACAAAGCAAGAGTTCTTTGCAGACAAACAATTCACTCACAGCAGGATTCATATTGGTTATATGACATTGGTCTATATCAAGCAGAGTTCCTGAAAACACTTTACACCCCAACTATCTCTCACACATGCCAATAACCCAAGTCAAGGGAAGGGAAGAGGTAGGAGAGGAGGGAGAAGTTTGTCTCTAGAACAGATTCCTATAAAGACTCTGTTTCTTAAAGCAGGGATTATCTTTGTAACAAAAAGATTTCTGTAATGTTAAAGCTTTGCTTTCTTTATTATCAGGAAAAGGGGACAGGTGTGTATTTCTTATTGTTTTCTGAGACCTCAGATAGGAGGAGAGCTATATGAAAACATGAAAGCAGATTATAAACTTCTTAGCTCTTATTATTTCTGTTTCTATTTTGTGCCTATACCAAAGATAGCTCCGTGATTTTATGATTTCAAGTGCTGACATCAGAAAGATGAATGTCCTCAAGCAGCCTAAGCGACAGGAGAGTCTGACACTGGAAGCTTATTTATTTTCAATTAAAAAAGTGAAGGAGGTTAGGTTTTTGATATTGTTATTTGTCTATCCTAAAACACTCAGCAAAAGTGTATCTAAGGTAGAAATTACCTGGGGGGCAATTGTGATCCCTCCTGCATTTTTCTTTAAACGCAGCAGGACTCACTTATAAAATGCATAGCTTTTGAAAGGAATCAATTACACCTCAGGTCAAAACAAGCCTCTCAAATAAAAGGATGATAGAATTTCTCACCCAGACATAAAAAAATTAATCATGCAACATGAATGCTAAATACACAGACAGTCCTAAACATTTGAGGTGCCTCCTCCCAGCAGGTGATGTGGTGGCATGGCTATTGTTATTACTTACACAGGAGACATAATTTATACTCAGTCAATACTTGATTGGCTACTGACTACTGCTGTCTAGAAAATTCTGTTATTGTTCCAAGACATGTCGTGAACTTGTTTGAGATAGGTTTTGTATATTTGAGCAGAAAGTCTCTTAGTTGTTCTCAAACATGGCTGTCCTTTACAGTCACCAGGCTTAAGCCAGACCCTGGCATCAGCACAAAGAAAGCTGCAAGGTAATTTCTATGTTGAGGCAGTGTTAAATCTTTCGTGTGCATCAGAAACACCCAAAGAGGATTGTTAAAACACAGGTTGTTGGGCCACATGCTACACCAGGGCTTTTGATTAAGAAGGTGTTATGGAGCCCTAGCCGGTTTTGCTCAGTGGGTAGAGCGTCAGCCTGCAGACTGAAGGGTCCCAGGTTCGATTCCATCAAGGGCACATGCCTGGGTTGTGGGTTTGATCCCCAGTGTGGGGCATGCAGGAGACAGCCAATCAATGGTTCTCTCTCATTGATGTTTCTGTCTCTCTCCCCCTCTCCCTTCCTCTCTGAAATCAATAAAAATATCTTAAAAACACACACACACACACACAAAAACAACAACGGTGTTATGGATTGAGTGTTTGTGTCCCACAAGAATTCATATTAAGGGGTTGAAGCCTTAACCCACAATGTGATGGTCTTTAGAGCTGGGCCTTTGGGAAGTAATTAGGGTTCAATAAGGTCTGAGGGTGGTGTCTAGTCTGATAAGGATTATGTGGGATAAGTGCCCTTATAAAAGAAACACCCCTCCAACCACCCTACCATCTATCTGCCCAGCACAAAGAAAAGGTTATATGAGCACAAAGATATGGCAGCCACCTACAAGCAGGAGGCCTGAAAACCCGCATTTCTTACTGGTTCCCAAATAAGGCTGCTGCTGGTCTGGCAACCATACTTTGCAAAGAGCCCTGCCTCAAACATCATTGTAACTGCAAGTCACCTGGGGATAGGGATAAGTCCTGATTTAGATCTAGTAGTCTGATGTGGGGCCTAAGATTTTAACAAGCTTTCAGGTGATGATAATAAACTACATTTTGAGTCGTTAGGTTACAGAGACTCTGATTCAGGTGTTAACTTTGAGCTCCAGGACAATATAATTGCATCCTCCCCTCCCAACATCTTCCAACATCCCCACCTATTTCAAAACCTGGTTAAAGTTTCACCTTCTATGTAAAGCCTTCCATGGGCAACAAGATCATATATAAATTATCTTTTAAATTATGACTATTACTGATTGAGTTTGCCTCTCAGTTATTGTTGTTTTATTGTTCTTGCTCCCTTTTCTAGAGCATTTGCTAGATTCAGGGACTGCACAAAATGCTTTGCAAACATTTATTTATCCTTAGAACAGTACTAGGATGAAATGCTGTTAGCCCCAATTTAAAATGAGAAAAATAAAGAGGCTCAGAGAGTTTAATACATGTTCTGAGGACAGAAAATTAGAATGTTATGGGGGAGGGAGGTAGCCAATTCTATCCTAGAAGCCTGGCAATCACGCCCATGCCTTTAATCACAAAGTTGAGCATCATTCATTTCAAATGAAGTACAGTTTCATATTAAACACATGACCCCATATGCTGAATGATGTGGTTACAATTGAGAGACAAGAAGAGGTCACAGAGTTTATAATCTAGTAGAGAAGATAGGTATTGATCATACAATTCCCTTCATTAATTTATAATTGCAAACTGAGGTAAGTGCTGAGAGAAATAAACACCATTGTTTAAGAATAACCCTGAGGTAGGATCAGGAAAGGCAGCTCCAGGTCAGGGAGTGTCCAGGAGCTGAGATCCTGGAGCTAAGAGCCTAAGAAGGATGTGTAGAGGCTCAGAGAGTTTAATACATGTTCTGAGCACAGAAAATTAGAATGTTATGGGGGAGGGAGGTAGCCAATTCTATCCTAGAAGCCTGGCAATCACGCCCATGCCTTTAATCACAAAGTTGAGCATCATTCATTTCAAATGAAGTACAGTTTCATATTAAACACATGACCCCATATGCTGAATGATGTGGTTACAATTGAGAGACAAGAAGAGGTCACAGCGTTTATAATCTAGTAGAGAAGATAAATATTGATCATACAATTCCCTTAATTTATAATTGCAAAATGAGGTAAGTGCTGAGAGAAATAAACACCATTGTTTGAGAATAACCCTGAGGTAGGATCAGGAAAGGCAGCTCCAGGTCAGGGAGTGTCCAGGAGCTGAGATCCTGGAGCTAAGAGCCTAAGAAGGATGTGTTTGAAGATGAGGGGTGGTTCCTTCCAGTGGTTCTCAA
>NW_005371219.1:11823303-11841805 GCF_000412655.1 Myotis brandtii | reverse complement strand
ATATCTGATATGCAGGATGTATTTTCATTGTTTGCGACCCACAGGTTGAGAACCACTGGTTCTAGACAGATGAAATAATATACAGTTTATATCCCACAATAAGAAAAAAAGCTGGTATTTTCCAGAAACAAACAAGACCACTGTGGCAATATTGACAAGAGCTGGGGGGGAAGAGCTAAAGTTACCCTAAGTGAGGTGCTATTTCTATTATCATCATTATTATTTGATTTTATATAAATGATTTTATTCTTAACAACTGAGAGTTTTCACCTGTATCTTCATACTGGTAAAATACAGGACATATAGTAAAATTTAAATTTCATGTGAATATCAAATAGTTTTTAGTGCAAATATCATGTACTAGGGGCCCAGTGCACGAATTCATGCACCTTGAAAGGACCTGTGGGCCGCAAGGCTGCAGTGGGCACAAGGGTGGATCTCGGCCCATCCTCTGTATGTGGGAGCAAAGAATTTTCAGTAACCACCAGAGGCTCTCAGATGACAGAGACCGGCGCCCCACCTTGGTCTGGTGCCCCCGTTCACTTGCTCTACCATCCCCCTGCTACTGCCGCCACCATGTTCCGCACTCTGCAGCCTGCTGCCGACGCCCGCCATGTTCCACACGGGACCCCTGGTGGTCAGTGCATGTCATAGCAACCGGTTGTTCCGCTGTTCAGTCTACTTGCATATTAGCCTTTTATTGCAGCCCTTGGCAAAACGACCCAGGATTCAGTGGGTCCATGCTCCGAGGGCGGGTTCCTGCCACAAACTCAGCCCTCACTGGAAACAGCTCCCGGAAACAGCTCGAGGGAGGGTGCAGCCATTGCCAAGAAACCCTTGCAGGACTGACTTCCTTCCGCTTGGTCGCGGAGGTTGTGGTCGTGATGAACACCACCCATGGTATTATATAAGTAGATTGTTGGGACACATGGTTTAAATTCATTATTTATGTAAAATTAAAATGTAACTTGGTGTCCAATATTTTCATTTGCTAAATCTGGCAACCCTATATGGGAGTCTTTCCTAAATTTTCTCTTAATTGGTCTCAATAATATTTTGGGACACACACTAGCTCAATAAATCTTAGGAATGCTTCCCTCAAACACACCTAGGCACAAAACACAGACACCCATTTAAGTGTGAAGGAGCCTGTACTACATATCATGCATGTTCTAAGTGCTGGGGATGTCACATAGGTGAATAAGACAGGAAACTTTCTTGCCTTGTACATACACTCACATGACACATACCGAATTCATAAAAATCCTGCCATGTATCAACAGCCAGGGGAAATGTTGTGCATACATTATTTAATCCCAATAGAGTTACTGTTATTACTTACATACATTACTTCAATATAATTCATACAGATAATAAGAATTAGGTCTTATTATTCTCATTATAATTGTAGTTCAAAAGCGGAAGAAATTAAGACTTAGCGAAGTTATGCTGTTACAACAAATAGGTGGCTTAATCAATGGCCAATGCATCTATGTGACTGGCAGGCTAGCATATGCTTTGTATGTCCTACAGTGCTTCCTCCAAAAATGCAAACCCACCACATCTCTCCAATTATGGTTTGGATATTCACTTTGTTATTTTTATGATGGTATTTTGTTTACTTGTTTTTGTTTTGCTTTGCTTTGAAGTGAAAAGAACAAAGAGAAAACAGACCCTCCTTAAAATGCAATTATACAAATATTATTCATTGCTCATTTATTTTTCTGACAGTGCAAGAAATCTTTTAGAGCACTCTGTTTCAATATTAGGTTTCACTTTTTTTCACACCAATCACTCATAAGGAGACAGATTTATGGTTTTTAGATTATGTGCTTGCCCAGGTCTCAGATGGAAGCATTATAACTTCCCCTCCCCACAAATAGACATCATCATGCTTTTTTGAAAAACTCTTTAAAATGAATATATCTTCAAGGTGATGCTTATGAGATGATTTTTAAAGAATTTATGTTCTAAAAATTATACTATGAAGCTCCAACTACAACATCTTATAATGGAAGTAGACAGAGTAGAGTTTTCATATTCTCTATAATTTCATCATTAATTTGTGCACTATTTTTCTGTTCTGGAGTTATGGCTGTTTCAACAAAGAAGCTATAAATTTTTTTGAGGTTATTTATTGTTGTTTGACAGCCTGTAACATAGCTAGATAAACAGTAGAGTTACCAGTGCTTTGGATTTAAATGTAGCATTAGAGCTCCCTGACTCCAACATTTAACTTGATTTATGGTTTGTGATGTAAAACTACTGGGGCTCTGATGGCTTTAAGTGACTTTGAAAGTTAAGTAAAGAAGAAAATGTAAAAACGAATCTAAACTTGCTGTGAAATATTAATTATGCATTTCAAGTGAAGGAAGTAAGCGAGCAATAACGCAATCTGTGACATGAAATAAATCCCAAACTGTAGTCTTGCTGAAGGCATTTTCCAAATAAACACTTGATTTTTAAGTCACAAAGGAACTGAAGTTGAAACCATTAGTAACTGTATTCTGAGCTGTTTATTAAAACATTTCCCCCCAGATATCTGTTTTTTTAAAAATATCTAGTTTTGAAAGGTGAGTTAAGGCAGAAAAACAGCTCTACCCTAAAGAGGAATAGAGCATCTTTTAAAAGTATGCCAGGTGAAACTTCTTAATGATCCATGACAGTGTAAGATGACAGCTGCAACTGCTGAGTCAGTAGAGAAGAAAATCTAAATGTAGGAGCAATTGTAGCCTTTATTAATGACCTGTGAGGAGCGTGGGCAAGCTGCCAGACATACAGCAATATTTTCTGATAGCTGAGCATTCCAAACCTCCCAGATATAAATTTCTCCAAACTCCCTAAACCAGAAATAATATCCTCAGCATTTTGAATTAGGCAAGACACACAGGCATGTTATCCATATTATATTAATCTTTGAAATGCATTGCCCAAGGAGGAAACATGAAAGCGAACAGATTATCTCTACTGGAGGAATTAACACTTGAAAAGGAAAAGGTTTAAAAAAATGCATCAGAGGCAAATACAACACATCCTGAATCTGCAAGTTTGCAGGAAGTTGCTTTCCCCAGCCTGGTGCACAAAAACACAGTAATAACACAAATATTTTACCATACCGGTTATAAGAGCTTCTTCTTCTTTTTTTATTTTATTTTTTTTCTTGAGATCTCAAAATTATGGTAAAATGCATTCCTCAGGATTTGGATAGCAGACATATTTTTTTTTTTCTTTCAAAGATGAAGAGTTGAGTTACCCATCTTTTTCATTGGACATATGAGGAAGCTTCAGTTTATCAGTTTTTAATAAAATATTGGCAACTGTAAGCTATGATTCAGAAGTTGAGCTCTCCTTCTAAGTCATTTTTGACGAAGTTGAATATTTCCAGGAAGTATTTGGAAGTTTCTTATCAAATATGGGTATTTATGAAGCCAGCAGCAAATGTAAACTACCCATACATAATAGAATGAGGCAGAAAAACTGAGGAAGAAGGAAAAATAGGGTCATTACATGACAACTTGTAACTTTGTGGGCCACAAAGTTTCAATCGCACTGTACATGCGCGCCCACACGTGGTATTTTGTGGAAGAGCCACACTTAAGGGGCCAAAGAACCGCATGTGGCTCTTGAGCCGCGGTTTGCCAACCACTACCCTAACCTATTGAACCTGTGAATCCCAAACTCTGGGGTGAGGCTATGCATAGATATTTTAACTATCCCTTTAGTTGATCCCCATGCAAGTAAGTTTAGAAACACTTCTTTGCTAAATTTATGATTTGATCTTGGGGGAAAATGTCCAGTTTTCAATTATGCAGACATGTGAAGACTAACCTAAAATGGGTATCACCTTTCTTAAGCACAAGACAAAGGTCTTAAAGGACAGATAAAAAAAGGAAATGGTATTATGGTTCCAGAGCTTTTCAAAAGGACTATAGAATAAGGCAACATAAAGCAACATTTAAAAGTAAACTTTTCTGAGATTCCATATATGTATTCTTAAAGAATAAGGCAACAAAATAGAGTGGACAGAGTGATAGCTTTTGTTTTACCCACGCAAATGTACACAAACACAAGAATATACACAGACCATTATTAGTATTTACATTGGTAGGATAGAAGTAAATAAATCTATTCACAGTGATAAATCTGCTGTTGGTGAGATTATGATTAAATTACTTTTGATACATTTTTATGTTTACTATGTTTGCTTTGTTAAATACTATAACTTTTATCATGTTTTTTTAAAAAATATGTTTTTATTGATTTTAGAGAGAGGAAAGGAGAGGGAGAGAGAGATAGAAAAATCATTGATGAGAGAGAATCATCAATCTTCTGTCTCCTGCATGCCCCCAAACCCCCTGCATGTGTCCTGACCTGAATCCACCCATGACTTCCTGGTTCATGGGTCGATGCTCAACCACTAAGACACACGGAATGATCAACTTTTATCACCTTTGAATGAAAATAATGCTATTTGTCTTTCTGAACATCCTCTAATATATATCCAAGTTAGACAGAACCTCTGTTGAGAAGTTGACAAATTCTTAAATGATTGTCAATGGTTTCCAGACTTGTCTACAGATTAGATTCATCTGGGAGATTCAATCAATTCTGAAGGCTGTAGCTAAGTCTCAGAAATCATGATTTAATTATTCTGGGTTATGAGTTTAGAAGGTTTAAAAAATCCCCTGGTGACTCTAATCCACACACCAGTTTGGAAACCAGCAGTGTATATGTTTTGTTTTTGTTTTGTTTTTCCTCTTTTCTTTTTATTTTATTTTTAAAAATCTTTATTGTTGAAAGTATTACATATGTCCCCCTTTCTCCCCATTGACCTCCTTCTAGCCTGCCCCTGCCTCCCGCACAAGGCCTGTACCACCATACGGTCTGTGCCCATGGGTTATGCATATATGCATACAAGTTTGGTTGGTCTCTTCCCACACCTTCATCTTCCCCTCCTTCCCTCTGAGATTCCACAGAATCTGTTCTATGCTTTTATGTCTCTGGATCTATTTTGTTCATCAGTTTATTTTGTTCCTTAGATTCCACATATGAGTGAGATCATGTGCAACCTCTTTCTATGGCTTATTTTGCCTTGTATACTCTCGAGGTCCCTCCATGCTGTCTCAAAGGGTAAGAGATCCCCTGTTTTTAAATACATTTTTTACAGTGTTACCATCATAAAGTAGAATGAGGGTCATCAGATTGTGATTCTAGAGATGCCTTATCAGAGTGTAGAAGGACAGAATTCTGATTCTACCTACTTTGGATACTCTCAGAAAAATGTTTAGGATCCTACTCTCATTTGTAATAATCAGTGCTGACAATCTGGGCAGAATCATAATATCTACTCACCAAGAAGAGAAAACTCTTTAATACCATGTTAGACACAAGGCATCAGGGTCAGGTGCGCTCTGACAGGATTTATTTCTCATGCCTAATTCTGCACTCACTGTATCTTGATGTATGTCTAAAAACCCACTTCATCAGCCAATTTGAACTCTGTATGTCAAACCATGTCTGTGAATATATATGCTGCTGTTCTGTACACCTTGACATTCTATGCTTTGCTTGCTACTGCCTGACCGAGACCAAGACCAGAAGTGTGTGGAGTTAGAAATGAACCTGAAAGAATTATTCTTGGCTATCACACAAAAAAATGATCTGCCATGTAGATATTTCCAATCATTTCAGAAATTCATTTTTATAATAAAATTTCTTCATTACTGGTTACAGTTTCACAGGCTAAAAATAAATAGGTAAAGTATAATTATTAGATATATGACACATAGTTTATTACATATATGTTCATATACATGACACAATATATATTATTTTAAATATTTCACATCTTACTATAAAACTAATTTTAATTTTTAAGACAATGTACATTGAAAAAAATTGTGCTATTGCTGTTCCTAAAATACATTAAAAGAGACCCTGAGTCTTGCCTTTTATTTATTTAACATTTCTTCTTTCATCCATTCTGAGTGAGAGTTCATCCTGACATTGCAAGCTAGAAATCAGATTATCAAAGTGAGATAATTTAGATTTGCTTTAAGCCCATTAATTATAGATAGTTATATGTCACTGATATAAATGTTTATGAAAAATTAATACAGATTTCACAAGGGACAGAAGCATGACTGAAAAGAAGAAAACTCTACAGTCCACTAATAAATACACAAAATACTCATTTTTTTCTGTAAGAATAACCAAGCATCCTCATTATTATTTCTTGGAGGTTTGTTGTTGTTGTTATTGTTTACTAGTAAAATGAATATTTTTATTTTGCTGTGGGGCAAGTGAAATTGCACCCAATAAAATGGACATTTTTTTAAGTATGGAGGGAAATAAATGCAATAAATAGTTCCTGTATCGGTTAAGATAAACTACCTGCTATAGTAGATAAACTAAAATTTCAGTGGCTTACCATAACTATTGCCCATCCTCTCTTACTGGCATAACAGTAGAATTACAGTGTTTGGGGTTGAACAGCTCTTCTGGATAGCTCAGTTCCAAAAAGCAATTTAGTAAAGGTGTCTTTTCATCTTATGGCTAGTTTACCATGAAGCCTTCCCAATTGTCAGCAAGAAGAGATAAAAAAGGATATATGGGAGATTTGCATAGGCCAAGCCCCAAAGTGAGCCATACCATGAGCTGGAAGTCCATCTCAAGAGAAGGCCTGCAAAGGAGGCTGGGAAATTTAGTCTATCTAGATTTCCAGACAGAAGAAATGAAATGGACGACCAGCTAACACTCTCTTTGAAGATATCCAATCATCTGGGCTTATTTAAAACTAGAGGCCCAGCACGCATGAAATCATGCACGAGTAGCTCACTTCTGCTTGCCTCAGCTGGCGCCCCGACCTCTGCCGCTTCTAGCTCTCCACTGCTAGTAGCTCTCCACCGCTTGTAGCTCTCCACAGCTAGTAGCTTGCGCCCTGCCCCGCCTGCCACGAGAGCCACTGCTCATTTGGTCATGAAGGCATTACAGCATGACAACCATGGGCCTTTTATGATACAGACTAGTGGCCTGGTGCACAAAATTCGTGCACATTAAAAGGGGATTATTAGAGGAAATATTTTAATATTGCTATTTGCCCTTTCTCTGTCAGAGTCTGGGGTGCACCACAGAACCCAGAGTCAAGTCCCCACCCACCCACATGTGCCTCAAAATTGTGCGAGACCCAGACCCGGCCACCCCCCCTTCCCAATTGAGCTATATCCAGACTCGGCCAGTCCCACCCTTGTCAAGCCCCACCTGGCGGGGGGCACAGCCTCAGGTCCCCTGGCCCAGCACTGGGGTAGGAGGCACGGCCTGAGGTCCCCCAGCCCGGGTCGGGGTGGGGGCATGCCTTGAGGTCCCCCGGCCTGGCACCGGCATGGGGGGCGCAGCCTGAGGTCCCTCGGCCCAGCACCAGGGTCGGGGATGCAGCTTGAGGTCCACTGTCAAGCCCTGCTGGGCGGGGGGCATGGCCTCAGGTACCTCAGCCCAGCACCGGGATATGGGGCGCACCTTGAGGTCCCCCATCAAGCCTTGCTGGGTGGGGGGTGTGACCTGAGGTCCCCCATCAAGCCCTGCTGGGTGGGGAGCATGACCTGAGGTCCCCCAACCTGGTGCCAGGGTAGAGGATGCAGCCTGAGGTCCCCTGTCAAGCCCCACGGGGGTTGGGGGGGCAGTGGCACAGCCTCAGGTCCCTGCTGATTGCTTGTTAAGGCTCGTTATGGGAACTCGGCCTCCTCTATGGGTGCAGACATCTTGTGTTATGGAAACCCCCCCCTCCACTGTGGGCGCCGCCATCTTTTGTGGCAGAGTGACGTTCAATTTGCATATTCCCTCTTTTTAATATAGGATGGTTGAGCAATATCATCATAATAGAAACCTCACAACCTGAGCATTTCAGTTAAAATTCATAAACATTATTTTAATAATATGTTTTTTTGCCTGGCACAATTCTGTATAGCACAAACCACTTGACATTATTTGAAAATATTATTGAGAATCTTAAAGGCTATTAAAGTTTCATGTGACGCTCTCTTTTAACTACTAAACAAAAATAAACTTCATACCACTGAAATAACTCTCATATAACCATTTCTCCCAAACAATACCAAAACACTAAATGGAGTACTACCAGAATATTTTTCTCTGATTCTACAATCAAGCACTGATTAATCACTTAGCAAAAAATATCATGGTCTTGAAAAATAAATCAAATCATTGTCCCTTTTCATATTAGGATTGTTTTTTTAGTGGCTGTATATGTTATTTTGCTTTTTAACAGTGCTATTTAGGTATAATTGATATATTTTAAAAACTGCTCATATTCAATATATACAATTTGATGAGTTCAGATATATGCATGCAATGCTGAGACCATCACCACAAGTAATAAACATATCTATAACCTCCTTTAGAATTGTCTTAAATGCACTGCTGATAAAAGATATACTGGATAATGTGTATATTCTTATGTGGGATAAATGCTTCTCATTAAAGTTTGGAGACCACCACTAATGCTAGTTTGTTTCACAGGATAAATTCATGTGATAGATTCCTGATATGATGGCTAAAATCTCACTTAGAGACCGATAAGGAGAAAGTTTCTTCCTGTCATCCCATCTTCACCCCAAAGTACCCAAGATGATTATCTGTATCACTGCCACAGCTGTAAGCACACACACACATGAATATAAATGCGTACCTAAATTAGCGTATACTCTGAGTATATTCTCAAAAATCTGGGTTCAAAACAATACATTTTGACTATTTAATCCAAGAAAAACTACACTTTTACTGGAATACTCTGACTGTGTTATTCACTGATTAAGCATCAGCTTCTAAATCCCTGCACAGTGATCTCATAGAATACTTCAATTTCAACCATAAGATGGTCAGCTGTATAAAAAAAATGAACTCAAATCAGATTTCTTCCATTGCTTTGTGAATATTTTAATGTTAACTACAAAATTCTTTCATTGCACATTGCAGTTTGTTCATTGACAGAGAAAAATATGTATCCACAGCTTTATGAGCTGAAAGATGTTGTTGCCCTATTTTTGGAGCACCAGGGAAAAGACCAACTGCTTCAGATTTTTAAAAAATAAATTTTAGGGGAACTTGGCAAATTTGGCAGATACAATTAAAACTCTGAAAACAATGAATCCAAAACTTCAAGAACCCAGAGCAACATTATTTTTTATTATTTTGTACTTGGAAAACTTAGACCTAGAATGCAGTTATGAGTAGAGTGAACTGGTACTAAAAATATCTCTTCAATTTTTGACTTAGCAATGCACTCAAAGAAAAGATTCATGGAAATGATTTCAAGAAAATATCCAAAGTCACATCTAGTTTGTTTCACAGGATAAATTCATGTGATAGATTCCTGATATGATGGCTAAAATCTCACTTAGAGACCGATAAGGAGAAAGTTTCTTCCTGTCATCCCATCTTCACCCCAAGGTAGCCAAGGAAAATATCTGAAAATCAAGATAGATCAGGTTACTGAGTAACAAAGGAAATCTCTTTGGAAAACCTTGGGCTGAGGTGGGGAGAAAAATATTTCTCTGTTTTCCCACCAGTCCTACTCCTTTTATTATGCTCTTGTGAACTTTGTTTTTGCTTTTGATTTCTCTCTCTCTCTCTACTTCCACTATGAAAGCAAGTGCACAAGTCTGATACTGAAAGTCCTCTACCTTCCCACTGCACAGAAAAACCTTGCACAAAGAGTCAATAATCACATTAATATCAGGAAAACCCAAGGTGTGGGGAAGCTGTCTCAAATCCAAATTACTTTCTAAAAGTGCCACTGCTTTGATTTATTTTTAGTTTTATTTAATTAATTTAATTAAAGAAGGGCACGAGATCATTATGTTCATCAAAAAAAAGTTCCCTACTTTATTAGTGGTGGTACCATTTCTAAACAGGACCAAGATTCCTAACACTTAAAGTGTGTGTTTGTGTGTTATAGGAAAGAACTATCTCATCAGCCTTCATATTAGCTTTTTTATGGGACCCCTTTTTTTTTCACCCAATGATCTAATTCCATCCTCAACAAGGAAATCTTAGTTATTAACCTTATGTTGTTCTGTTAATTGGGAAAGGAGATGCCCTGAATTATGGAACTAAAAATCTGGTCAATGGAAAGAGTATCCAACTCTGTAAATTAACATATTGATATTCTGCCGTGGAGAAAGCCCAGGCCTTAAAATCATCCAGATTCAGTTTGACTCCATTAGGTTGCTTCCTAAGGCACCTTGAGCAGGTTAATAACTCCCAGTTTCATTTCCCTCATTCAGGAGCACCAAAACCTATTTTTAAGTGCTGCAGCAAAAAGTGCATGAGATAACATAAGTACTAGGTTTGGCAAATTAGACATTGAGTAAATGCAAAATAAATGGTAATTATGAAATCAAGCCCAAACTACTAGTTGTAGTTTGATCCAATACTTAGCATAAGGAGTAACTCTTGAATTACTGGCCATTGATTTTCTGGAACCACAAAACTAAGGACAAACCCCTGTTAAATGTTACTGGGCCTTTGAGAGTAACATTCCATCCATTGAATGATGGGCTACTGGGGTTGGCCAGTGGAATCTCAAGGGTTGCAACAAGGGAAAGAGAGGTCCATGACAGTCAGAATTGGAAAATGTAATGATGATGGAAGCAGAGGTTAGACCAATGCACTTTGGAGATGAAGTCATGAGCCAAGTAATATAAGTGGCTTCTGAAAGCAGTTTAAGGCAAGAAAAAATATTCTTCCCTGTAGCTTCCAGAAGAAATATAGGTTGTCTTACACCTTCACTTTAGCCCTGTAAGCCTCATTTCGGACTTCTGACCTCCGGAACCTTCAGATAATAAATTGGTGTAATTTTAAGCTACTAAGATTGTGAAAATTTGTTATAGCAATATTAGGAAACGAATGATTTGCTATGCCCTTTAATAATTCACCTGGCCATAGCCAATCATGTCTGCCAAGCGTACCTTTCTCTCTGAATGGGGCCAAGTTCTTTCAAAGTTCAGCTCCATGCTCCAGATGTCTACTAATCAAAAACCTTCCTTGGCCTCAGCAATGACTACAATTATCAGGCCTTAATTCCAGATTTTCTGGTTAATTCTTTAAAAAAACTAATATATATATATATGTACACACTTCTTTATCGATTTCAGAGAGGAAGGGAAAGGGAGAGAGAGATAGAAACATGAGTGATGAGAGAGAATCATTGATCGGTTGCGCCTGCACACCCCCTACTGGGGATCGAACCCACAACCTGGGCATGTGCCCTTGGCCCAAATTGAACCAGGACCCTTCAGTCCACAGGCCAATCCTCTATCCACTGAGCCAAACCGGCTAGGGCTCTGGTTAATTTTTAAGGTGCAGCCATACTGTGTTCACCTCTAGAGAGCCTTTGAATGGTGACTTGTACACTAAATCCTACCCTTATTTTCAAAATTTACCTGACAAGCTGAAATTTTGCCTGGCAAGTTAAATTTTGACATCAATTTTGCATTAGAGCATATTATATCAATAGGGTGGGACAAAAGTAGGTTTATAATTATGAGTACATGAAACACAATTTATTGGTGTATTATTATTTACTAGTGGCCCAGTGCACAGATTCATGCACTTTGAAAGGAAATTAATTACAAGAAATATTTTAATATCACTATTCACCCTTTCTCTATAATAGAAGTGTCAATAATGATCAACAATGACAGATCAAAACACACGTGTGTGATTGGTGCCAGTGAGAGCTTTATGTGTATCGTGCATGCGCGAGTCAATGTTTATTTTTAAATTGCCAGTGTGCTTCATATGTACCAGTCGGTCGGTCAAATGGTCAGATGGACTTACGATCAGTCACTTAGCCTTTTACATATGTAGATTAACTATTGTATTATTTTCCATCTGAACAACTGTAAAGCTATTTTTGTCCCACCCTATATATATGCCCTTTCTAAAGAAACTGACCAAGGCTTATGATCTCAATTTTTTCAAGAAAAGCAATGTGATGGATGAGACTTCACTGCAGTTCCAGTTCTATGGGCACAACAAGGAGGAAGCCATCAACCCTTCCTGGGACAGGGGAGCCCTCCTTGAATCCTTGACAGTGGGCATGTCAGGCTCCTGGCTTCACTTCCTGGCATTCTCTTTCTCCTCTCCACACCCATTGAAGTGCCAGGTGGCTGTCATTTTTATTTTAATTAAAGTGAACTAAAAATGTTTTAATATACATTTTCAAACATATAAAATATAAGTAATGTACTATATTGCCTTTTCTGCAGTAGGTGACAAATATCAGGAAATAGCTGAAGCCTTTATGTGGTACTGTAAAGGATTACCTCAGCAGGCATGGGCTGTTCAATGCCTGCACATTCCAAGGTTTTCAGGACTGGCCCTTGAGCTACTCTTGGGAGGTTGTCGCTCTTTAAATAACCTGCCTGATAACTTGTATACCTTGGTCCTCTCCAGATACTCTATGCTAACAATGTGATTTATGATGAATGCCTGTGTTGGTTCACTGGGGCCATCAGTTTGACCTCTGGGGAGAGAGTACCAGAGACTGAGTAGCTATGATCAATCATGCAGGCATTCCTTGCCTATGTGACTGACCTCCAATGCAAACCAAGGATATCAAGGCTTAGGTGAGCTTCCCTGGTTGGCAACACTTTGCATGTGTTGTCATACATTATTGCTGGGGGAATTAAGCACTGTCCATGTGTCTCCACTGGGAGATGACAACCAGAGCCTTGCAACTTTTCTCTCTTGGCCTTTGCCTTGTGCACCTTTTACCTTACTGGTTTTAATCTATTCCCTTTTGCTGTAATAAACCAAAATCATGAGTATAACAGCATAGCTGAATCTGTGAGTCCTTTTAGCAAATCATCAAACTTGAAGGTTGTCTTGGGGTCCTTTAACAAAGGGTCATAGACTTTTCCTGAAACTTAAATAATCAGACAAATGAGTAAAATCAGCTAAACATAAACTTGCAAAATTAGTTTTAGAATTTCATGATCAAATAATTTCATCACCAATCCTGACTTACCACTTCCTTCGTACACATACACACACGCTCATGCACAATTGCATGTGTGAGCACACACACAAACACATATACTACATTATGATGCCTTGAATGAGACTATTACTCTACATTTAGTATGTATTTTCACTGATGAACAATAAGTCAAACACACACAGCCTGATATGTTATAGCATTTCGTAGACAGGCCCTTTTATCTCTTCCTTTGGGTGATTGGTATATGCCTGCATTATCTCCTTTGAAATGCCTGACTGAATATAAACTGAGCTAACATGTAAAAATTACTGTCAGTGACAATCAGAGGAATACCCAATAGAGCTTCCTTTCTTCCTTCCTCTTTTCCCTGTTCCCCAGTCGGGGCCAAGGGAAATTTCTTCCTATCGAGCTTAACAATCTCTAAAAACCATGTGCAGTATAAAAATGTGTCTGAATGTAGAATCTATTGAATTGGAGGCATAATGTCTTGTTGATATGATCTTGAATAAATTAAGAGGTAATGCAGAACGTAACTTGCCCCTGTCACCAATCATAGAAGCATATCCCTACAGTACTTCTTCATATGGGTTTTAAGCCATCCTGTAGAACTGGAGCCAAGTTAAATGGTGATGCATATAATCTCCAAATTGGACAGACTGTTTACATTGCAAAATAAAGGTCTTTGCTTTTCTCATATGTTAGTACCTATATGATGTCTATTGATTGCACTTTTGCAGCGTCATGTTTTCTGCAAAAATTAGCAATGTTTTACTTGAAACAGGATATTTTCTAAAGAAATACATACACTAAACATATAACCTTTGAAAATATGTTTTAGTTTATAGTTAAAAAAGACCACAAAACCAAGGCTTTCCATTGATTAATACAGCCTTCTAAATTGATTTTAGCTCCCAAATATGTACTTGCAGTGTCAATATAATTTTGATCCCTAAAAACATTCTTTTGTATATTCACATGAAGCCTACAACTATTCTGCAGTATATCTAACTGGATTTATTATAGTGTAATAATGATAAAAAAACTTTGTATAAATTATATGTTAAAGAAAAATGGAGACAGCATGAAGTATAGTTGTAGCACAGAAAACAAATGATCAAAATTACTTATATAAATGCATCTATTTAGTATGACTTATGGGGTTTTCATGTAACTAGAACTGATCATGACAGTGTACCAAAATGTCAAACAATCACAAATTAACTTTTATAAAGTCAGAAATTAAATTTGTGACTTTATAAATACAGATTTATGAAAGTCATGCTTGCCTAACTTTTAAGCGCAGTATTTGTTCTTCGTTTTGAAGTGCCATAAATTAATTTTAAAGCAAAGCATGTGACCCCATGCAGTGATTTAAATGAAATCCTTCCTACTTGGACAACAAAACACCTCAGGACATCAAGTACTTCTAGTGATAAAGAGTGTTTTGTTTGTATTTGTGAATGTAACACAACTTTTCTATTTTGTCCCTAATTTTCAAAAGGCATAGTGGAAAATAACAAAAATATTCCCATAGAATATACATGTTTAGGTAGGTAGATATTTTCTTATTGAGAAGATATTAAAAGCTTCTTTATATATTTTCATTTGAAAGTATTTTTAGTCATCTTTAGTTGAAAAAAAACTGACTTTCTTTAATAATATTAAATAAATCAGTACAATAATTATTCAAAAGGTACAGAGAGGAAATTAATAGGCATCTGTAGGTACACAGCTGGAGATTTTGCTCCTCTCACATAGTAAGCAGACAGAGTCTTGGACTTGAAGCAGCAACTCCAGATTTGGTTTCCTGTCTTGCACTGGCTTCTCTACATGCCTGCCAGCATGTCTTTGATCAAATTAGCTGTTCATTTTGATCCCATCTGACTTAATGCACGAGGAGTCTGTTTTTAATAAACTTTTAACAACAGACTGGGAAACAACTACTAGCATGCCAAAGGGGGAAAATGCCATTCTACTGAGTCCTGACTTCTATGGGTTGCCCTCCTTTCCATCGCCAACTAAGAACATTTTTATAATCATACCTTCAAAATAGTTTCAACTACAGACAAGATGGTAATGGTAATGGGAAAATGTATGTGGGAGCAGAGGGAGGAAGAATAAGATGATCAATTCAATATTTTACCATACAGCATTTCAGGGTGATATAAGATAAATTTCTTTAGTCCTATTTTGAGGTGGCCCACATCAGTGTTATGAGCTAACATGTAAAAAGTACTATCAGTGACTATCAGAGGGATACCCAGTAAAGGTTACTTTCATATATACATTAGAATAAAAACATCACACATTACATGAGCTAAGTACTGAAACTGTGTTTCTGGAGTTGACAAATGAGACAGTCTTTAAGAGCAGAAATCCAAAGAAATATTTTATTGTAAAATATTAGATTTCAACAGATTGGATTTGGACTATGATCAAGGTTTTAATTGTAGCCTACTGAATTAATATTACTATAATCATTTATATTAACACGAGAGGCCCGGTGCATGAAAATTCATGCACTGGATGGGGGGGGGGGGTTGGGTCCCTCAGCCTGGCCTGCCCCCTCTCACAGTCCGGGAGCCCTCAGGGCCAGGAGGTGACCTGGTGATCAGGGGAAGGCGATGCCCCATCACACCTCTGCGCTGCCACTGCTGGCAGTGCAAGCCTCGGCCGGCCCTGGTTACCTGAGCCTTGGGCGGCCCTGGGCGGCTGGGCAGCCACCATCCGAGGTTTGCCTGCGCCTCATGCCAGCCCTGGGTGGTTGGGGGGCTGAGGGAACTGGGGGACTCTGGAGGCAGGTGCACAAAGCAGTTGGGCCTGCCTGGGGGTGGGCCCAGCCTTGCTGCGTGCCTGCTGCCCCAGTGGGGCTGAGGGGACTAGGCGCCGCCATCCTGTGGCTGTGGGTGCAACCATCTTTGAGGGCGTGGCAGTCAATTAGCATATTCCCTCCTTATTGGCTGTGGGTGCTGCCATCTTTGCGACGGTGTGTGGGTCCATTAGCATATTCCCTCTTTATTAGATAGGATTGTAATTACTGTCATTATAAATCCCAACATTCTTTATAATATGTGTACTTGTAAAATAACTGTTTCATCATTTTACTTATGACTTTAAAAATGATATTTCTAAAGAGAAGATAATTAAAATAATAATAGTACCACAAACACAAAAGGTGAATTAGAGGAAAGAGTATTCCTACCATCATAGAACTTAGAAAAAATTTAAATTTTATTAAATAAAGAAGGAAGAACAACATATTCTAAGGAAGTCATTAAATTTGGTTTATCTTGTTTAATGTGTACAATGTATTTTCCCTTTAAGTACCTTTTAAAGCTCACTATATTGTTTGTGACTTTTAAAAATTAATTGAAATGCCAAAGTTTTAATCATGAGGCATAAATTTCACTTGACCTTTTAAGGAAAAGTGTTTTTGTATATTCTTCAGAATATGAATTTGTCTTCTCTACCAATCACATATGAATGAGCAGGTGGCAGATTACTTACATATCTAGTCTTTCACCTCTGGAGACTGGGGTTTGAATATGGCTTAGAAGAAATACTCAGGAGTGATTTGTGTATATCTCAAAGCCCATACAAGTGGGCTTAAGTAGCAATTACTTGAAGCTGCAAAGATGCTCTTTTAAAAACCATTGGAAATGTCACAGGACAAAATCTTTGGGTTTCAATAAAGGTATAAAGGCCACCCAGACAATCCATATGGGATCAAGCTTATCAAAATAATGAAACTAAAGGTCTAGAACTTTCCTGGTCAATGAAAATTACCAAATGAGCTCACTGGTATTAAAAAAAAAAAAGCAACAAAGAAAGAAAAATGAGTAGTCTCAAATAGATCAGATTAAACAGTTGAAGCATCCCTAAAGACATGCAAATTATAGTAAATAAAAAATAAATTAATTAAAAGTATAGCTTACTAGTGCCCTCTAGTGTACTTTCTCTTTTGTTTTATATAGATTGTGATATTTTAATTTTTTCTACAGTATAAGTAGGTGTTTGAACATAAATTCTAGAACAACTGAAAACAAAAAAAGAGAGAAAATAATAGCTATAAGTTCTTTACAATTCAATGTTAATATTATCAGGGGAAAAACAAAAAGAAAAAAATAGTCAATCTAATAATAGTATTTCATTGTACTAAAGTCAGTAAACTGACATCAGTACAAATTAAAGAAATATTGACAGAAGAATGATACAATTTCCCTACCTCATTCTTGGGCAAATCAGCCTTCTCCCTGAAAAATATTTTGCTTCACAGTCACTGTGTTTTGCATCCTAATTGTATCATGTGCCAACAAAACAGATTGTTTCCTAATTGATATTATAGAGCAAGACAGCCCAGTGAAGAATGATAATTCTGACTCCAGCTATAGCAGAAGCTGATGTAAAGCTTGATGGAAATGCTGTCATTTTTAACACAAACTGCCCAGAATTGACTTTCACTGTAAATACAGAGACATGACAGAAACCTCATACACCCACCTTTATTTTTTAAAATTAAATAATTCTGCTCTAATATTTCTGCTACCAGTTCTAGTTTAGCTGGAAGCATCTTAAAGGAAGTAAGTGTAACAGGCTCTGTACAAAGCATTTATAGACAAGGTAAAACTTTTTGTCCATAGCTAGATGTAGGCAGGCTCAGGAAGAATAAGTTTGCCTATGTATTTTAAAAAGGGAATAAAATAACCAGTGCATGAAGTATCTCTCTACTGCAATTTTGGAAAATACAATAAATTAGACTAGAAAAAGGTATATGTTACTTCAAGTATTTACATATTCAACCATGGCTTATTTGAAAAATAAAAATTATTTTCAAATTTCTATACATCTTTCATAGCAAAATGCCACATTTCTCAATGGGACTCAGCCTATCAACATAGAAGAGCAGTTGGTCCTTAAAATGTGTGCGTGTGTGTGTGTGTGTGTGTGTGTACGCAATAATATCATTAGGCGTGTGTGTGTGTGTGTGTGTGTGTGTGTGTATGCAATAATATCATGAGGCATTAGTAAATGTCTAATGCCTAATTCAAATGTGATTTAACACAAAATAGTCTTCTGAATCTAGGTTCCTAGATTATTCAGACACTGGCAAATGAGAAAATAAAGGCATTCTGAGAATGGTGATGAAGGAATTTGGAGATTTTCAGCTTATCTCTCAAGAAATAAGATTGAGGAAGAAGTAATGTACCACATGTCATAATATACCAGTGATGGTGAACCTATGACACACGTGTCAGAGGAGACACGCATGTTAGAGATGACAGGCGAACTCATTTTTTGGTTGATTTTTCTTTGTTAAATGGCATTTAAATATATAAAATAAATATCAAAAATATAAATCTTGAAAGGGGATGTTAGAAGAAACCAAGATGGTGGCATAGGTAAAAACCGGAAATTGCTGCCTCCCACAACTACTTCAAAAATACAACTAAAAGACAAAATGGACATCATCCAGAACCACAG